>NC_056743.1:833346103-833558603 GCF_019279795.1 Protopterus annectens | reverse complement strand
AAAATAAATAAATAAAATAAATAAGGCTTATGCTATAACAATAGCAATATCCATGTTAAAGAAATTAGACTTTATCTAAAGAAATGACTATCAAATAGGCTTTTTTATGCAATCATGAAGGGATCCAAATGGAGAGATGATAAAATTAGCAAGCAAAGCAGAACAGTACTGCTGGAATAAAATTCATCCTCAAGTCTTGGTGAGTATCTTCATGAGGTGGGCCCTATTTTTACCAAATCTCACCAAGATGACACTGATATATAGACTGTATTTTATATATCATACATTATGTATTTTATATCATGGACAGAAGTAGGATAAAAAATAAAAAAAGGTTAGCTGGGTGCATAAGTCCCAGGATAAAAGAGGGTGCCGGTGCTAGGACTGGAAAAATGACAATATAAAATCCTCAAGTCACAAAAACGTTCCTACAAAGGGCTTAGGCCAGCCACAGGGGAAGGATCCACCCTCCTGTTGTACAAGGAAGTAGTAGTCTAAAAAAAAAAAACATAAAAACTGACAAGCCAAAAAAGGGCCATAAAGTGATGAGTGGACTATTGAGGATAAGAAAGAAATTATGCATTGTTAATATTATGCAAGAAGTCCAGAATTTCTGGATAGAAGATATTCAGAAAGATAAAGAGAGAAATCACATGAAAGAAAAATACTTTTGCAAGAAAAACTTTCAAAAGCTTCAAATGCAAATTTGTGGTCAGGAATACAACAGATTCATGAAAAGCACTATATAGACCAAGAAGCCTTGAGCTGTTTGGAAAAAGAAGTAATTGAGGAAGTGTGAAAATATAAAAAAACAAAACCTAGAGATTTTTGAAAGGTATAAAAAATAAACACGGACATGGAAAAAAAAACAGATTTGATATGGTGCAATATTTATGCATATGAGAAAGCCAAACTAATCAATACAAAAAAAAACAGCTCCAAAGATATTTGAAGAAAAATATAGACAAATGTATTATTTATTTATTTATTTTTCCTTTGTTAACTGGGTTAGTCCACTGGGCTTGGATCCCATTTTCAGTGGAGAATTGAGGAGAAAAGCTCCACAAACACGATGCGAAAAAATAATACACGTATCATAACAAAACCAAGTTACATTGCAAGTTTAAAAACATAAAAAAGGGCAAGATAAAAAGGCATGTGAGTAACAAAATGAATGCCTTGTAGATAATCATTAAAAGTAGTGACAAAGCTCCACAAACACAGTATAAAAAAGATGATGCCAAAAAATAATACTCATATATGATAACCATACCAAGTTACATTCCAAGTTTAAGAACATTAAAAGGGCAAGATAAAGAGACGTGACTAACAACATTAATGCCTTGTAGAAATCCTTAAAAGTATGCATTTTGTGCATGTACAACAACAAAATGATAGCGGTCGAGTTGGTGGAACAAAATCGAAGAACAGTAAGTAGAGTGTAGAGAAGAGGGAAGAATATTTGAAGAGACAGAGAATAGGAAAGAGTAGCAAATGTATCCAGATATTGGAAATTTCACAATACAAAAAATAAGATCGAAAGGGGGAATGTAGAACAAAAGATTAATAAAGTAGAAAATAAATAAACAGAAGCTAAAGTTATGGAATACCTGCAAAGTGAAGAATTTACTGTAGAAAATCCAACTCTGGTAATGTTACAGCACGATGGAACAATGAGTCCCCAAATTAAGGAGAAACAGGTGGAATAGGAAGCATCTGATCAGTTGCCACATGAGGATATTCTGGAGCCGTCTGTAGGAAGCCAGTGTAGAAGCCCATTTGGAGTTACACAGCAATTGCAAGAGCAGGAAAGAGTGGCAACTCTGACCCAGTCAATGTTGTAGAGTGATAGGCCAGTGAGTTCCCATATAAAACAGCAATGGATGACACAGGATGCAGCTGAAGAGAATATGTCACAGGAAGATGTTCTGGAACTTTCTGTAGAATGCCCATAGGAAATGGAGAACAAATAAGGTGCCCTCAGTTTAGAAGAATAAGATCAAAGGGAAGAGTTGCCTGATTTTAGAGATGGACAGACATATTTAGATTGACAAAAGAAGTAGATTAAAGAAAGTCAATGACTCCGAATGTTAGATATCTGATAAAACAAATGAACACATTAATTAAGACTATTAACAGAAATTCATTAGGCTATATTACTGTGCAGCTAAATTAATAACAGATAAAGCCTTACCACGATAAATACAGGGCAATAAAAGAAAGGAAGGGAAGAAATTAAATGCCATCATGGAAGTATTGAACACAGAAATCTATTAAGCAATTATGACAAGAAGTGTCACTGTTAGAAGAGTATAGAAGAGGGAACAGATCAACAAAAATACTCAGAAAGATACACGTGGTAAAAGCAAAGAGCAGTATTAGAACAGACCATGATCTATAGTACACTATTGCAAATAATAAACTAAAGATATCAACGCAAGCAGAAAAACCTGGACGACATTCAGATAAATATAAAGGAAAAAGAACAAAATAAGCAATTCACTGATGACCCAAAAGGAATAGCAACACCACCGAAAAACAAAAAAATGGAAATAATTTGGAGAAATATTTAAGAAGACCCTGTAGAACATAACAAAGAGGCTGAATCAGCTGAAGAAGTAAAAGAAACAGGAAGAAGTTCAAATGTCCAGGATATGAAATGGGATAAAGTAATGGCCAGAGAAATAGAAACAAAATTACGAAAAGCTCCTAAATGGAAAACTCCAGATGCAGTACCTAACTTCTGGTTAAAAGTATTAACATCTAAAAGATTTTGCCCTGAGTAAGAAGTGCTTGTATATCTACCCATACAGACATCAACCTGGTTAACAACAGGAAAAAATATTCTCTTCCTTAAGAGTGAACCTGCAAGCTATCCTAAAAATGATAACCCGATAACTTGCCTTCTGGCAGTGTATAAACTATATACTGGAATTGATGCTGTTACTGTTTATTGTCATTTAGAAGAAAGCTCAGTCATGGCAATAGAGCAGAAGAGTAACAAAAGAAAGTCATATGAAAAAAAGGATAATTTGTTGTTAAATAAAGTCATAATGGAGAATTGTAAAAAGAGGAAGAATCTTAGTATGGCATGAATAGACTACAAAAAAGCATTCGACAGCATCCCACATTCATGGATAAAGGCGTGCTTACAGATGTATAAGATGCACTGTGCATTGATCGATTACATTGCAGTCACCATGAAACAGTGGAAACCACTTTGCAGCTAAACCATGATAAAGGACCAATTATTATCTGAGGGATAAAAATTTAAAGGGGAATGTTCCAGGGTGACTCTTTGTCACTGCTGCTCATTTGTTTTGCCCTTAACCCATTAAGCTATCTACTTAACAGATTAGGTCATGCTTGCAATTTGGCTCCCAGGCAGCAACAAAGTGTAAAGATTTCTCATCTTCTTTTTATGGATGATTTAAAACTGTATACTTCATCAGATGAGGAGCTGAAAGCACAAATGTAAGTGGTCAAAATTTTCTCAAATGACATAAGAATGTCATTTGGTCTTGATAAATATGGAAAAGCAACATTTAAAGTAGGAAAGCTGCAACACCAAGAAAATATCAGTCTGGGACAGGAATGCTGGTGGCACAGAGGTGCAGCAGTTAGTGTTGTTGTCTCACAGCAGGAGGTTATCTGGTTCAATTCTCAGCTGGGGTGCCTTCTGTGCAGGGAGTGCATGTCCTCCCTGCTTTCGCATAGGTTTCCTCTGAGTGCTCTGGTTTCCTCCCACATTCCAAAAACATGCATCTGGAGCATTTCTCCCTGGTCCTCTGTTGAAAATGGGCTCTGTCTAAGTTGGACTTTCCCGGTAAACAAATGTTAAATAAATAAATGTGATATAAAGGAACTTAAGCAGGAGGAAGTGTATAAATATTTGGGAATTGATGAATGATTGACAATGTAACATGAACAAATGTGAACAAAACTCAGTAAGGAATATTTTAGAAGACTAAAATTAATACTGAGATCAGCCCTGACATCTAGAAACAAAGTCCAAGGTATAAACCAATTTGCTCTTCCTGTTCTAGCTGGGTCTATATTATAAGATTGAGGTTTTACAACGTGGAGCACCATATGGGTGACACCATATGAGCAAAGTTGTAAAACTTCGAAAACAAAACAAAAAACGTAATGATAAAATAAAAACCTACCTGATTGCCCTGAGCAGGGGGCAAGCCCCCCTGCACCCCCCACATCCCCCGTTACTTAAATATACCAACTCCGAGATCGCACTACGTTGAAGTAAAGGGAAGAATTCCCTATGGCAATCTCCGTTTACAATTATGAGGTTTTAAATATTAATTCATATGGTGTTCAAATATTTAAACCTTCACTGTTTTAATATAGACTCTTCTAGCTTACAGTTTTGGTGTGAATTACTGGCCCCAAAAGGTATTGAATCAATTGGGCATGAAAACAAGAAAAATGCTTCACTCTTATTAAATGATATACAAAAATCAGTGCTTACAAAGATAATATATTTATCATTCTGAAGGAGGTATGGGCCTCTCTGAAATTGATTACATGTAGAGATCTGCAATCCTAGGATCCAAACATAATGAAAGTTTTGAAACATGAAGAAAACTAATCTAAAATGACTTCCCTGCTTAGTTTAGCAGAAGCATATTGATGTCAAGCAGGAATGGAAACCAAACCAGAAGTAGTCAAAAATCTGGCAGCAACTGAATGTAACAAAAAAAAAAGAAAGATTACAAGGAGAAGGATAGAAGGATCAGATAAGAAGGCAAGAAATGTGGAAAAGGCATAAATGCAGCTGCAAGTACAGAAACCTCCTGAAACAACCTGGTGTCGATCAGGATCTGACACAATGAAAGGTTAATATTAGCAGCCCAGGATAGTGGTCTATGTACACGTTTTTGTACAAAGTCCATTGAACGTGTAGGAGAAAAGCAGGTTCTGTAAAACAGAACTGGAATCAGTTGCACGTCGTGTTGCTGGGTGTGATACACTAATGGCATAAAGCCTGTATACTGAAATGTATAATAATGTGGCAAGACTGTCCTGATGGAGATTGTGCAAACATTACAATACTGAAGTAGCTGAGAAGCAGTGTAAACATGAGCCACAAAGCATTATAGAAAATGATGAAGTTTATATCACATGGAATTACTCCTGGGTCTATATTAAATTATTGAAAGCCCCTGTGAACGAACAGCATTTCATTGAATGTGCCATTCATCGATTTCTGCTTTTTTGGGGGGCAAGCCCACCACACCCCTTGCTAATTATATATACCAACTCCGAGATCACACTACATTGAGGAAAGAACAAATTTCCTGATCCTCCCTGTATCATGCTCTCACTATGAACAGTTCAGTGAATGGCATGTTCGATGTAAGAGCACTGAAAATGCTATTTGCTGAAATTTAATAGGGATCCATTACCCATTACCAACAGTTCAAAAAATAGATGCAAGAAAAGCAGATATAGTAGTCCATGAAAAGAATACAAAAGTAGCATTGATACTGAAATTGCTACACCCAGGGATTATAGTGTCTTATATACAGAGAGACAGACACGGAATCATAAAATACCAGGATTTGAGGGCAGAAATGAGAGCAATGAGGAAGAGGGGTACCCAGACAGCTCCAGTAGTAGTGGGAGTAATGGGTCTCATAAAAAGAATTTACAGTCTTATTTAGATATGCTATTCATACATGTAACTCCATATGAACTGCAGAAGGAGTCAATGCTGGGCACAATGCAGGTGCTGCAAAAAGCATTTTTGTTAACATCAAAGACTGAAATAATATTAATTTCATGAACCTTAATCATACTTTGTCTTAGGAATGTGGTCCATTGCCATCATGGTATTAGAAATCCAAAAGACTTGGAGAAATTAAACTGGGTAAAAACGTGTATGTTTGCTTTACTCTCTAACAATACTGATAATGTATGATATGAACATGTTATATAAAGGAAGAAGTTATGTCCCTGTGTATTTGGACTGGTTAACTTTGATATTTATGACTGAATATATTGAACAAGTCTGGTGTTATCATCAGAAGAGTATCATAACATCCTCTCTGACTGGTAACTTCCCAGTTGGCCATTTCTAACTGGGGTGAATGGCAAAGACTGATCTATGCTGCTTTATTTGACCAAGTATGAGGTCCACCACTTTGACACTTTACTACTTAAATAATAAGATCTGAGGTTGGCTTCAGATATATCCTCCCAGTTTCATCCCATGGATCTCAGCTGATTTCTGCTTGGGGAAATCCAGATGATGTCACTAAAGCAAACATTGTTTAAAGATTGCATAATTTATTGTTATGGTGGCTACCTCATAGTGTGGTCTATTAAGATTTTGGGACAAGTTGAAACGTCACTTTCCTAAGGAAGGATGACGGAATTACCATGTATTTGTAGTTGGTAGACTAATGCTTGAAAAAGCAGGCTTCTTGTGAGTTCTTAATGAATAAGAGCCACAGTATGGGTAGCCTGCTCCTCTTTTTTTGCTGTACTATTGTATAGTGCTGTGAGGCTATTCTTTCTTTTTGAATCTGTCAGAAAATTTTTAAGAACTCTTTGTATCACAGTTTCTTACATATCTTTCACCTTACCATCCCTCAAAATCATACCAGGGGCCATCAAAAATAATAGCAGAGTATCCAAAACATAACATTCAAATGTTCCAATGTTGCCTTTGCATAATTAATATTCTTAAGGCGGGGACTGATATATAATTTGACAGGTATGCCTAGCACTTGAGAGAATGGTAGTCCTTCCTGTTCGGGTACCATTTCCCCATGGACCAGGTGGGACCCTTATAGCAGCATAGGTTGATAGGTTCACAGGTAAGCACTAGGCTATCTGCTCTTGCAGACCATTCTAAGCCTAGTCAGTTTCATTTTTTGTGCTCAGAATAACTAGTCCCCTTTGGTTACTGATTGGCCTTACCCATCCCATGGTCAATAATTATAGATTACCCCTAATGAGAATAATGGGGATCATGCCACAGATAATTTGAGGGGACCCATGCATGGGATAAAGCATTTAGGAGATGCATTTGTCCATTAGTAGTGCAGGGGGCAGTCCTGGTATAAATGTTCTGTTTCCCATCCATAGATTTCAGTTGGCTTGAAAATAGACAGGGATGAAGTCTGTTTTTATGTGGATGGGGACTCTGCTCCATAGCAGCGGTATCCTCTGTGAAATATACCTGTCCCTTAAAACCATTCTGTTGATGTTTTGGAAGAGGTTTAGATCCCCAGACTGAGTATTTCTGATGCCATTTGACTTAATGATGTGCAGTAAATCCATCAGTAATGAGTCAGAGGATGCCTTGTATTCCAGACACAGGTCACCTCTTAGCAATCTGTAGGATACCGAGTACAGTGACAGGGACTTAAGTCGGTCCATGCAAGACATGTTATTTAGGTCTTGTTTCCTTTCAGTAAGGCAACATGGATGCAATCTATAACATCAATCACCTCAGGGAAGCATGCCATTCTGTAGAAGGCACACATGGTAATGGCTTGGTCCTTGGTCCTGTGGTAACACTAGGAGACAGATATGATCATTCACACATGCCAAGAGTATATTAATGCAGTATTTTCAAGAGAGAAACCTGTGTGATACCCAAGATCCCCAGTTTCTCTCTGAAAGGTCCCCACGAAAAGTATAATGAGGGTTATACATACTTTGGTATCCAAAGGTATAAGAAGGCTACATATTCTCCCATTTCTCATTTGTGGGGTATGCAAACCATAAAAACAATATGATGAAGTTCTAATTAAAGAACTAAAGTGCTCAACCTATACTTTGTGACTGTTTCTTGGGATTATTCTGTGCATTTTATTATTTGTTTATATTTATACGTTTTGTGGTCACTCTTTTGGTATACAAACTAACCAAAGCCCTTATTATATTCCTGTCCACGCTAAACTTGTCAAATAATTCATGTTAAGCAAAGTTAAGGTGAGTTATCCTTTGCCAATAAGTTCTTCTCCTTGACCGGTGACTGGTGCTTTGCACTACAGGTTTCTTTTCCTTGGCTGGTGACTGCTGCTTTGCACAACAGGTTTCTTCTCCTTGGCCAGTGACTGGTGTTTTGCACAACAGGTTTCTTCTCCTTGGCCAGTGACTGGGGCTTTGCACAGCAAGTTTCTTTGCAACCAAAACAAAAAAATCATAAAGGGAAATACCCAGACTTGTAGAAAAACGGAATATTTTCACAGATTGCATAGGGGATCAAAAAGGAGCAAATTTACTTTTTATAACCCATCTGTGCACAGCTGAGATATGTTTCAAAAAACAGCACTGAATTGCAAAGATGAGAAGAGACCATCATTTATGCAAGAAAGTCCCAGATTTAAAAAAAAAAAATCTCATTTGTATCTTATTATTCCCTTATTTGATGCAATTTTCTCAAACATTTTCTAAATTATTAACTATGACACAGCTACTGTCCCTGACTCATGCTGGCTGCCTTAGCTGAGCTTGTCTATCAGCTGTGCAAATACCTGCTGCACTTAAATGTATACTACCTTTAAATTTTCATTTAAAAGCAAAGTGAATTATTTTCTCTGCTCTGAGGTATGAGCAGAACTTCTAGTAATGGGAATCCCCGGCTAGAGAGCTTCTGATGCTGGGGTGGAAGATGCAAATATCGGACACAAAATCTAGGCTTGTCACAGAAAACTTAATTGCTTAAATTTCTTGACAAAACTATATTATCCATTTATATTGTGAAACAGTCTTCATAGCAAGACTTCAGTATACAATATAAAACAAGGAATTTGTTCCTAATAAATATGTCCAAGGGTTGCACACTGGGCAGTAATTAGGGTTAATAGTTCTCAGACATTAACTATACAACAACCTAACTAAATAAACATGTAACCTTCATTAATAAGTAAACCGACATATAATATTGAAATACAATGCAGAAAAATAGTTCATTAACCTGAGGGTTTCCTATATTTGAAAATAAATAATAATTGGTACAGCGGTTAACGTTGTCGTCTCACAGCAAGAGGTTCTCTGGTTCGATTCTCGGCTGGGGTGCCTTCTGTGTGGAGTTTGCATATTCTCCCTGTGTCTGCGTTTGTTTCCTCCGGGTACTCCGGTTTCCTCCCACATTCCAAAGACATGCATCTGGAGCATTTCTCCCCGGGCCTCCACTGAAAACAGGCTTTGTAGAACCTAGTCGGACTTTCCCGGTCAACAAATGTTAAATAAATAAATAAAATAAATAAAGTTTGTACTAGAAACGATTATATACACAAACATCATAAAACTCAAGTGATAAGGTTTAAGAGAAAATGAAGCTGATTCAACTATAGACTCCACATATTCCTTGGACACTCAAGTACTCACTGGCTGTCCAGTTAAGAGTAGAGTTTGGTTGAAAAGCAGAAACTATTAGGAATGATTAAACCCAGTGAAGTTCTGTCCATGATGTAGGTGTATATACAGATGCATGATGGGTAAAATATTTTTGCCTGCTGCCAACTTCCCTAAAAAACAGATCCATCTTTCATTAACTAAAATAATGTATCCAACATGGTATGATAGTCTGTCTTTTGTCTTTAACATGCCTGCTTTGTTCATGATTTAGTTTGTCTAGTTAATATGCCATTTCCTTTTAGAATATATCCATCCATCCATAACCCCTTTTCCCATTTTGCACATGAGGTCAAAGTGTCACTTAAACAGTGACAATCATCTAGAGCCAAGGTTCACACCCCCATATTTCAGATGATTTTCGGACTGGGTACTATTAGCACTGTTGTTTACATCAGTAGGAGTGCAAAATTTCTAGATATTTAATGGGAATGTGATAAACATGAAGCTATGATAAAGTTTGAAATTATTTGACAGAAGCAGATTATTTAATGGTCTTTGCTTTGATTTGCTAAGGATGTAGAAGTTAATTTGCCCACTACAACTAGTGGGGATTGGCATTATTGGCCTGAATGTACCCATACAGACTTAAAAAGTAAAAACTCATGGCCATTTGGAAGCTATGTATCTGAAACACTGTTAGGCCATGTGCATATAGCCATTGGGCCTCCACTACAGGACGTTTAAGGTATTACACAATGGTGATTCTAGCTTGGCAATTCTTAATTGTAGTTTATACTGAATGATTTGTTGGCGTAACCTCTTTCCCTTTGGTTTGAATGTTATTTGAGATATTTTGCAGGCATGTTAATGTTTATGAACAGCAGACTTGATATTAAGTTCTATGATTCTAAAGTATGATCAAACCACCCACTTATGCTGTGCTAATGAAGTCGATAAAAAGTAGTAGACTGGTAGATTTTTTTAATTATATTAATACCACTACGTCATTTTTGAGATTTGTTCATTCATTTGAATATGATAGCATAACATTTTTGGATGTGGAAATTACTAAGGATTATAAGAATAATTGTTTTGTGTCAAATAAACATCATAAACCCACATTTTCCAACACTTATTTATATTTTCAGAGTTGTCATCCCAAATTTCAGAAGAAATCAGTAGTGAAAGGCCAACTGGTGAGACTTGCCAGGATGGTGTCAGATGATGGTACATTTCTTACTGAATATGATAAACTGTTGGAAATGTTTGTTAAGCGGGGGTATCCTATGAAATTTCTTTTACCTATAAAAGAAAAGGCAATGGATAAAAGATGTAGAAAAGTATATTGCCCCTTACTAAACTATAATGGAGAGGTAATTGGTAGTGTTAATTGTAATAACTATTCAGTGCCGGTTAAAAAGGATTTTTCAAAACCTTGTGCATTAACATTTACATTAGATTCTTATAGTACAGAAAATATTATTAAAAATAATTGGTTTGTTATTACATTCAACACCCAATTACATAAACTGTTGTAGGATAATCCAGTTATAGTGTATGGGAAGAATACCTGTTTCAAGGATTTGATGGAAAAAAGTTCTAGTTACAATGACAGAGGGGGAGTGATTAAATCTGGTAGGTCTAAATGTGGCCATTGTGCTATGTGTAAATTTATTTCAGAGGAGGATACAGTTACCTTGAATGGACAGTTAGTTAAAGTTAAGGGACGGTACAATTGTGAAACTAATTGGGCTATTTATGCAGCATGGTACCAGTTATGCCCTGCCTTTTATACTGGTAAAACTATAAGGAAAGTGAAGGATAGAATTTATGAGCATGAAAGGGATATTAAGAAGTGTAAGGAGTATAATGCATTGTATAGGCATATAAAGGATTTTCCATCCCACTTTTTTAGATATAGTGTAGTTGAGCAGTTACAAAGGGATGTGAGGGTAGAGTTATACAGGACCATATACTTGTTAGGGAACTTATGTGGCAACTTAGTTTGAATACACAAGAGTTTCTTGGTTTAAATGAAGCATGCTCTGTTTTTCCTGTTTTGAAAATTAAAAGTTTGGATTGTTAAAGTGGTGCAGCAATTTTAATAGCAACAACATTATTTTATGTTGGTTTTAATATTTGAATGTTTTAGGAGTATAATGCCTATTACTTTAAGACGTTAATTTGTTGATTTGTCAGGTGATTTTATTAGAGTATTTAAGTGTACTGTTTTATTGTTTTAGTAGTTCTGATGAAGTCCCATTGGGGATGAAAGAACTTAACTACTGGTTATTTTAACTACAATAAAGCGCAGTGTGGAATTTTCGTGTTTGCCTTCTTTGCTATTGGTGTTGAAGTCGATAAAAAGGCCAAAACATGCATGCCTGGTTAGGCTTAAAAAGCCTCTCCCCTGGGGTCATGAGCCTTCTAATCACCTATGAACCTATGAAGAAAATGACTTGGGTGTTTATGTGTACAACATGCTTAAAGGGAAGAATATCAAATATAGCCAGAGATGAGCTGGAATCCGCACAAAATTTGTTTGTGTCCCTAATTTATAGATGGCCAGATACAGTGTTAAGAGCTGGTTAGGGGAAGCATTACTTTAAGTATGTGGCTGAGGTAAAGTCCTATAACCCAGAGTGTATGTGTGTATGTGTCATGATGAAGAGGTAGATGGGGTAAGGAAAAAATACGAAAGACCCCTTTCAAAGCTGGGAACTCAGAAAAAATTGCTTCTAGGTTCTTCCTTATCACAGAAAAGTTGGACACTGTAAAACTGCAATAAAGATTATAGATGCTTATTAGTAATAACATTTTGTATAACCAATAAATGATTTTTATTCAGAAAATGCTGGTTGTTAATAATAGAAGTAGAGAACAGAAGACCATGTGTCTGCTCTAAAATATCTTTGCTGGAGAATAATCCCATCCACATAGCCTGTGGAAAGGAATCGGAACATATTTCCTGGAATATAGAGTGCAGAAAATGTCATGTTGGGACAACTTCAATCCTTTAACAGTAAGTTTTAGACTTCTGGCTTTGCCTTTATCAATTCTGAGGATGGGGTTAAAAGAAAAGTAAGGGGCTAAGAGTTTAACAAAAAAATGTAACAAAGCTTACTAATGTTATAATTAAGCAATAACCGACGACTTGGTGTGGTATACTGAAGATTTACATACGGTTGGTGTGGTTTAATCATGAGGGCGAAACCCGAGTGATTAAATAAAGTCAACCTTGAGTAAATCTCCAATATACCACAACCATGGAGTCAGTTATTACTATTATACAATGACATTATTTAAGAAAAAAATACTTACATTTCTTAAATAATGTCTTTGTATAACGGTGCATTGCTGTTCTTCTGCCGGTGGTGGTATACTGCTTCCTTATATTGATGTACTGCGCATGTGTATGGGAGTTGCATTTCCATGCATACCCAGTACAACAATGCTTTGAAATGGAAGCAACGGAGAAAAGAAAGTCTCTGTTCCTCCGGGTTTTTTTTTTTATTAAAAAAAAAAGTTTTGGACACCTTATACCAACGGAAAAAGTTTGGGCGATCTGACCTTTTTCTGTTGTTATATTGTGGGATTTACAATGGGCACGCTAGCCAATCAGTGTGCACATTTTGGAATATTAATGGGGGGGGGCATTGTATAATAAGCCGTAAACTATACCAAAGTGTAGCTGTTAGGTCTTTAATATCTAAACACTTGTATGATATTATAAATGGACAATGAGACTCACAAACAGCAAGAGGGGAAGTAAAACTCTTAGCAGTTAATATGGTAAGCCAAAAAATCATTGACATTTTATGTATAGAAAAAGATTCATCACATGCTGAAGTATCATGCATATGTTTCAGATTAACTGATTACATCATACTGATGCAACTTCTGAGGAACAAAAGCATGTGACCTTTCTGCAGCTTTTCCTTTAGGGCAGGTAATGCTTTAAAGAAAAAATGAAGCCATGAGGTGGTGAAGCAGGGAATAGCATGGAGGTCATAAGCATAACACAAGGGGGATTTCATTTTAAGTAGATAAAATATGATAAGCTAAAGAACAAGGATTTTCATTTTAAGTAGATAAAATTTGATAAGCTAAAGAACAAGGATTCAGAAACATGTACAATAATGAGAAAATAGATATATCCCATATGTGCAGCAGAGATGCCGGAAGCTGTTGAAGGCTGGGGGGGGGGGTGGAAGGTGAGAGGGGGCACTTAGTGATCTAAAAAGGGCAATGTTTTAAAACTATTTACTATCACAACATAGGCTCACTTGGAGGATATTTTAAGATTAGCTAATTTCCCTTTTGGTCTTACCTACCCTGTGACGCCCCTGCAGTGGCCCACCAGTGAAGAACGTACACACTGGGAGGATAACAAGTACACACACAGTAAAGTGCAATTTCCCTTAAGAGCACACAGAGATCACAGTCAGTCTGGGGCTGGTTTCTTCCTCTTTCTCCAGATCCCAAATAAGACCCCCCACTGACACAGCTATAGAGTTGAGATCTCATCTGAGTGGCCAAGCTAAGACCTTCCCTTTCACTCATTTAAGTATTGTTATACTATTATAAAAAAGAAATGAAAGCACTTTCACAAAATTAGTCATGGATAGCCAAATGCTATACAAGATGAGCAACTACAATGACCTCTGTCACTGACAGCTTCAAACTAATGTCCACATCCCATGTGCTTTTATTGCAGTGTATAACAATATTACTGCAAATCACACATGACCCACTTGACACTGTACTGTTTAACAACTCTGATACAGTGTTTGTTAAATAAATAGTGGCAGTGTACAACAAAGAAAAAGTTTCAACCAGTTACACATTATAGGCTGATGCTGCTGGTATCTGAGTTATACAAAACAATGAGTCTGAATTCTGGTGTGACTGAAAGACATATACGAATGAAATATTTTCTCACTACTAATGGTGTGGAAAGCTGCACACATGACTTGTATATGAACATCTCATTGCACTGCAGTGATGTGGAAGTGAACAAATGTCACTGCTCTAAAATGTGTTCTTCTGGCATTTTGAAGTGCACTGGAGTGTATTGTACCAATGTCACCTGGTAGGTATTGTGCAATATTATACATTTTTAGACTTAATCTGGCCTGATATTGTCCTGTGTTGCAATGACATCTGCATTGCTAATTTTACTTCCTAAACAGTGTGCAAAGTTTAGAGGGTATGCGAAACATTGTTATGTCTGTTGCATCATTTTTTAGGTTACAGCAGTAACTCCGGAATTAGTCTGGGGCTGGAAAATGTACTATAAATAGCAGTCAGTGAAGAAATGCTTCAGTCCGGACAGGCATTATTTTCACAGTAGATGCTTCACTCTGCCTCAGCCTCTCATAGGGAGCAGAGAGCCCACCACAGAAGATGTGACTTTGATTTGGAGGAAATGTCTGTCTTCTTTCAGGAGCCTGATATCCCTGCACCCTTATTCAGTCATAGTAGTTCACATGCTTAACACAAAGATTGCTGGGTATGGGTGGCAACTCATGTGAATTCTTTCATCGAGCATTCATTGGGAGTATAAGCTCACACACAAATAACTCACCAATATGTCTAACAGGGCTAGAGGTATTATCACACAGTGGTCATTGATTGTGCAGTCACTAGTGCCAGACCTACTCAGACCCAGTGCTACCAGATGGGGAGAACTTTGCTATATGTGTGCAATCTGTTACATTTAAACCATCAGCTGATCTATCAGTTTAGGGAATACCTGGACAGTATTTCAACTTTCCTGGTGGTGTTAGGAAACATTGGGCACTCCACAATCTACTACAGCATGCATGTGAGGAGTGTATCAATACCTGTTGGCATATCACTATAGTAAGGTTATGGAGGGATGCAACAACCTTGACATACAGCAGAATGTCCAGCCACAGTGCCCAGATGGTTTATATCCCAAAGCTTATCCAGCACTATTTTTGTTTTATTAAAACTTGAATTTCTAGTTGTGTGATGGTTTGCCAGTTTGTATTCTTATAACAGGGATTTGTCTCCTGCAGAATTGATGGTGTGGTGGTGTCGTGTGTTACATGTGTAGTACCTGCCTGACACTGTCAGTCTGTATATAATGTATGCATCTTTATCCATACTGTCCACAACTGCATGGCATAAAGTCACACACTACTCCTTCTTTCATTATGCTATATAATATACCACTCTGTACTATTCCAAAATCACATGCATGCTAGTGACACATTTCTTTGCATTGTACTGTTCCTCAGTAACATTAATCCATAGTTAACATTACTACAATGTTTGTTAACCTCAGTAACATTAATCCATAGTTAACATTACTACAATGTTTGTTAACCTCAGTAACATTAATCCATAGTTAACATTACTACAATGTTTGTTAACCTCAGTAACATTAATCCGTAGTTAACATTACTACAATGTTTGTTAGCCTCAGTAACATTAATCCGTAGTTAACATTACTACAATGTTTGTTAACCTCAGTAACATTAATCCACAGTTAACATTACTACAATGTTGTTAACCTCAGTAACATTAATCCACAGTTAACATTACTACAATGTTGTTAACCTCAGTAACATTAATCCACAGTTAACATTACTACAATGTTTGTTAACCTCAGTAACATTAATCCACAGTTAACATTACTACAATGTTTGTTAACCTCAGTAACATTAATCCATAGTTAACATTACTACAATGTTGTTAATGCTGCAAAAACATGAAGAGCCTTGACATATTTCCATATTTTTCTACTTCATGATTCCCATCTCATTGTATGTTAATGGACGTATTTATAGAATGTTTCAACTGATTATGTGATACTTTACATTTTTGACTCCTACCCATTATATGCTAGAAGATGAACTCTATGAAAACACGCATTGCTTGGCTCTTCTTGTTCTTCTCTCTTCCCATGACTTACACACTTTTTACATATGGTACTAGTTTGTTCCATGCTTTGAGAGGCAAGCATCTTCGGGGGGGGGGGGGTTAGAGTTACATTTCATATATAATAATGCAGTCATGAAAATCATGCATATCTGAACTATACCTATTGTTTTCATATAACGTGTGAAACTTGTTATGACATTCCATTAGAAAACATTATGCTTGTTGTTTAATTTTACCTTGCTTTATCTGGTTGTATGCTTTGTCTCCTTATGCCTCTAGGAACACTACTCCCATAGCCGGCCTTAGGCATAGGCCAACTAGGCGGTTGCCTAGGGCGCCGCTGTAGCAGGGGCAGTTTTCCAGTATTTATTTAGTGTAGGTAGACCAGGATATGGGGCAACAGATGGTGTGGTAGGGGGCACCATGAAGCTCTTTTGCCTAGGGCACCAGTTGACCTAAGGCAGCTACTCCCCACCAAACACACACACACACACACACACATACACACACACACACACACACACACACACACACACACACACACACAGACACACACAAACAACAAAACACTTGGAAGCATAGCAGAACCAGCAAAACACTCAGGAGCAGAGCAGAACCAGCAAAACACCCGGGAGATCAAAACTCTCCTTACCTGGAAGCGATGATCAGAAAAACATTCGGGGGCAGCATAACGCTCCTTAAAATCTGCACCTGAAATACTTTCTCAACGGAACAGCTAGTTTAAATTCCACGCGCAAGTGTGTAGTGTACTTCTGTGTTGGCATCCAATGCATGAGTTCCTATCATGCAGTAAATGTGATCTCATAAAGAACGTAACTACATAGATTGATCAGTATAATACAAAAAGAATCTTCTAGTCAAACCCTAGAACATAACTACATAGCTAGATCAGTTTAATACAAAAACAATCTTCTAGCCAAAGCCCTAGCTTATTTATTTCATTTAACATTTGTTAACTGGGAAAGTCTGACCTGGAATGAAGCCAGTTTTCAGCAGAGGCCTGGGGAGAAACACGCCAAATGCATGTCTTTATAATGTGGGAGGAAACTGGAAGCCCACACAAACGCAGGGAGGGCATGCAGACTCCACACAGAAGGCACCCCAGTTGACAATCGAACCAGAGAACCTCTTGCTGTGAGGCGACAATGCTACCATTGCACCACTGCACTGTCCATTATGCTTATGTAGCCATAAACATGTGAACCGAATGAAATATGGCAGAATCAAATGAACTATATTAGCCTAAGTCTTCTAACATGCTGTTCAGTTTAATCATGCATTTTACATTAAGCACTGAGGGTGGTGGGAGTTACAACAAATACCAAGCAGAGAAGATTATAGTGAACTGGATCCCTAGTACTAGGAGCAGGTTTCAGGCATCCAATCAAAGGGACTTTTGAAGGTACAGTTAAAGCTAAGGTTCTTAGTGAATACAATGACATGAAAGTATGCCTGTTTCAACCTGGAAAAGAAAACAAAGAGAAAGGAAAACAGTATAGGAATGAGGCAGACACTGGGCTTATTGTAAAGGGTAAGCTGGGTGGTACAAATAGTACAGCAGAGCAGTGCTATGAGGTATGAGAAACAGTGCCACAGTGTACCAGTATTAAGACTTTATCATAATCAAGCATGGCATCTGCTATTTTTCTTGTCAGCAGCTTATATGCTGCATGAATGTCTACACCACAAATAACATAATACAGTATAATATTATGTCAGTTTGGTTTGTTAGAGAAATATTCAGAAAACTGGCATTTTTAAATGAAATATAGTCAGAAGAGACAGGGACTTGGATTGAATTCCCATGTAATCTTGTTGGCATTGGTATTATAAGAGCAATATTTAAAATGTGTCCCTATGTAGAGCAGTGGTGTGGTCATCTATAGCACTATATATAGAGAATCCTGCATAATGTGGTCATCCATGGCACCATATGTAGAGCATCCTGCAGTGGTGTGGTCATCCATTGTACCATATATTATGCAGAGCATCCTGCAGTGGTGTAGTCATCCATGGCACCATGTATTATGTAGAGCATCCTGCAGTGGCATGGTCATCCATGGCACCATATGTAGAGCATCCTGCAGTGATGTGGTCATCCATGGCACCACAAACAAACAGAACTGCTTTATATGCTAAGGTACTAGGCTGAAGAAACCCTTATTTGCTTTTGTTTAGCACCTCACATTATCACAGATCAGTGTCATTGCATGGTCTGTATTTCTGCAGTAAAGCTCAGACCTTTTGAGAAGTTGAAAGATGATAAACATTTAAGCTTCTCTACAGTCCAGAAATGAACCCAGACTGACAAGGGACAGCACATGCAATACATAACTAACATAGAACAAGGACCGACTTTGTGAAACTGACATAATGAAACACTCAGAAACTAAAGCAAGTTTAAGAGGTTTAAGGGGCCAGAATGAGCATTTTATGTCTTTGAGATAATCCTGCAGTCAAAAAGTAAAAAGACTTTAGCAAATATGAAATAAGACTTAAATTTATAAAATTAGACATACTTACATTAATAGCTAGGTGTGCAGATTCAAAGGCTGGAAGTATGGAAAGGCTGTCAGTCTGAATATCAGGAAATTCTGATAAAAATTAGAACATCAATATGTGAAAATTGAGGAAAGAAAATACATAGAATATATATTCAAAAACTATTTATGTTATTATTAATGAAACAATATCAAATAAACCACATTTTTAACAGAAAAGAAGGGGAGGAGATTGAATATAAACAATGTAACTTAACAGGTTGACTGTAATGCAGGTGTTTGCTAGTATTGTTTCTTTTTTCCTCTTCATGTTGGAATAGAAGCAATTTAAACAATTAAGGATAAACAGGATATCTTCAAAGAAAATCTAACTGCGCTGATGTAGACAGATCTGCTCTATGTAATTGAGGGAAAAATTGAAGTAAAACATATATAATGTTTCAATGAAACTCTTTTCATTAATGGACTCGTGTCGAATTTCATAAATTAAAAATATTGTTTAGCAATTCTGGGCAAACGGAAGATAACTTCGATACACCACCTATGTAGGGAGCTTTTCCCCATGCATGTCCAGACTTAAAGGCAGCATAACCTCAGGTGAAGTTTGTAAAACTGAATGATAATTCATGTTTCAATGACATTAGCAGTTACTGCTTACACTGTTTGTGGAAACATGAATCACTCCCAACTTTCATAAATCAATAAAATTCTCATTATTGTCCATCCAACCATCCACAACCATTTTTTCCCATTTTTGCACATGGAGTCAAGGTGTGACTCCAACAGTGACAATCATCTAGAGCCAAGGTTTACACCACCAGGTGGCTAGCCCTGCCATGGTAGTTCTTCCACACGACACTCACATGCACACTCCCACCTATGGCCAACTTAGTGTCCAATCCACCTACTGCATGTCTTTCGAATGTAGGAGGAAACTGGAGCACCCAGAGGAAACCCACATGAACACAGGGAGAACATGCAGACTCCACACAGAAGGAACCCCAGCCAAGAATTGAACCCCACTCCAGTTTACCCACCTCTTTTATAGGATTGATTTCTGCAACTCCCGCATCCCCTGATAATTAAATATACCAACTCCGGATTGCACTACTACATTCTGTGCTGTACAACAATCTCCATTTAAACCATTCGAGGCTGCAAAACTTTGATCTTATGGTTTTGACCATATGAAGTTTGAAGTTTTGAAACTTTGAGCTCTCAAAGCAACCCATGTGTGTATATATATATATATATATATATATATATATATATATATATATATATATATATACACACACACACACACACACACACACACACACACACACACACACACACACACACACACACACACTGTTATTATTTGCGCATTTTGGAAAGTTAGCAGATTTTTATTGTTAACCCCCTGTCACCTAGTCTGCTTATGTAGTTGGTACTTAATGTGGTTTTAACTCAGTTTAACATGGTGCATACTTTCACATCCCTGCAGTTGATGTACGTTTGGTATTATAAATAGGATTTTGTTCCCTAAGGCTCCTTCTCATCACTTGAATTATTCCCTGCACAACGACCTATACAGTTTTTACAACCCTCTTGAGGGTTCACTCTGCGAGTCACTATCTACTGAAGGTGAAAGTGTATAGCCCCCTCACCCTAACCAATCCACATAATTTTTCCTTTTCAATTTCAGGTGCTAGATTCCATTTTCATGACCTCTACCAATCTTTGCTTATCTCCCATCTCCACTTCAGACTGACTCTGATTTCAAAAACCTCTCCCACTGTAACCTGACTGACAAGGGCATCAGACTGTTGAGTTTATTTGTGGGAAGTTCCTTTGTATAGAAACTGATGGACTGTAACTTGAGTTTATTACTGCTCGATTAAGAAGTACAGTTACGAAACATTGACAGTCTAGCATTAGCACTGATCTGCAGAAGTCTACAGCTCTTGAAAATAATTTTGCACATAAAATACTTTTCTTTCACTTTAGTAGCTCAATAAAGTTTGCGTTACATTCATCCAGACTGTGAGTTTATATTGAAGACTAACACCTCCAACTAAATGGTTATCAGAAGTCACACCTACCCAGCACTATAACATTACAGCAACAGGACTCAACTCACATATGCTGAGGTACTTAAAAATGCCTAGCAAAGCCTCAAAGGCCTCCTAAACACTGTACTATTACACTCAAACCTCAGCAAGCATTCAAAGACCTACTGCTCACACAACAATTCCCGCTACTAGCACAATAAACACAGGCAACCACAGTGGCAGGCCTAAGCCATTAAGGCTACCATATGCTGCTCCTCCATATAACAAGGTCTTGGTCATACTTGACTGCTTAGTGAATCATTCTGATGCACCCCTCTCTAGGCTGAACGGTAATAGGGTGATGGTTAGCTCCCTTTCAGATTCCAGAATTCACAAAAGCAGCACTCGTCACTAAACCCCATTATACCATGATCCCCCCAAAACGTGCACGCTGATTGGCCAGCGTGCCCGTTGTAAATCGAGTTATACTAATGGAAAAAGGTCCGGTCGCCCGGACTTTTTTCCATTAGTATAACTTCGTTTAAACACTGTCTCGCTATGTTATATGGGTTTAACATGGCGAGACAGCTAAAATAAGCAACGGAGATCTCCGTTGCTTATTTTAAAGCTGTCTCGCCATGTTAAACCCATTTAACATAGCGAGACAATGTTAAAAACACGGAGAAAGCAAGATCTCCGTTGCTTTTATGTCTCGCTATGTTAAATGAGTTTAACATAGCGAGACAGTTTTAAAATAAGCAACAGAGATGTCCGTTGCTTATTTTAAAGCTGTCTCGCTATGTTAAACTCATTTAACATAGCGAGACATAAAAAGCAACGGAGATCTTGCTTTCTCCGTTTTTGCTCAACTCTGATGTACTGCGCAGGCGCGCAGTACATCAGAACTGCCGGATGCCAGACATCTGCGGAAGGGCAGTAAACAGGCATTATACTATGCCATTATTTAAGAAAAGTAATAGTTTCTTTTCTTAAATAATGTCATGGTATAATAGCAATAACCCACTTCTGGGTGTGGGTAATGCTAAATTTACCCACGGTTGGCTTTGTTTGGTCCCTCGGGCTTCGCCCTCGGGACCAAACCACACCAACCGTGGGTAAATTTAGCATTACCCACACCCAGGCATGGGTTATTGCTATAATAATACATATAACATGGTCACTGTTCATATGGGTGTGAACAACCTACATCTCGCCTCCATGGAACATATGAAAAAGAACATGACCAAGCTCTCCAGATATGTTCTAATCCAGGCAGGACACTACTCTTGAGACATCATTGCAAATAAGGCCACAGTACAGCTAGAAGATAACTAATTCAAAAAATTGGTTCAGTTATTGGTGTCATATTGGTGTCATATCAGGGGGTCCAATGACTGTCATCCTGGAGGGTGATAATTGACAGTTGTAATGGATTCCCTAGAGATGGTCTGCATCTCTTTACACCCGCTTTTTCATATTGGCCAATGCCTTTTCTATGTTTTTAGTGCCTTCTTTATGCAAAGTTTGTTTCCTACATCTCCCACCCACCCTGCCAAATCCAAATCAGATCTATACTAAAATGGTACTGCTCAGTTTTAGAATCCTTAACAAAAAATATGTCCATGGAACCCTAGTTCTGATGTAGTGATAGCACTCTTTCTGTACCTGGTTTAATTCCTTAGACCCTCCAATAAGTGGTGAGTCAGTTTTTATTCATAATTCTTCACTTTGCTCTTACTCCCACAAGATAATGTCCTAGAATTTATACATATCATGGCCAGCTACAGAACCCAAATAAAGATCCATAACAAAGAAACTGAGCATAGTTATTTTAGGAGACTTCAACTGTCCATCCATAAATTGGATAACATAGACCACTAATAACAAATATGCACAACTGTTCCTGCATACCATCATTGCCTACTCTCATAATGAATTAGTGCCTACTCCTACGTCTGTTTCTCAGAAATATGGCACCATTATGCACCACATCCATAGTTATCCCCTCACTGGTCATATCTGACCACTGTGCCCTAGCTATAGAATTCACCATGAGATCTGAGCCAATGGTGCCGTCAAATCCTACTGTCTTCCGAGTCTTCTTCAAGGCTAACTTCCAATTATTAATTTTTGATCTTTTGAAATTTAAATCACCACATCACATAAGGACCCCATTTACTACTGATTTATACTCCCACATACTTTTATGCATTGAAGTCACTGTCCCCATTCATCACATATTCAATGCCAAGCTCAGAAATAAATACCTTTCATGGAAACTCATCCTTAACAAACTCTACAGAAGAGAAAAAACACCCTTGACTTTAAGAAATAAACTAAAAGCACATCATTACACAAGTGTTCTCGAAAGAGTAAGCAAGGAACAAAGGCAAAAGATCAAAACCAGCAAAGCTAAGTATAAGCTAAGGATTGCATCCACTTTTAAGGATAACCACAAGGCCTTCTTCAATTGCATCAGGAACATCAGGAAAAACACTCAGCGCTACAATGAGCTGATATCAGATATCACCACCACCTTAGACCTAGAGGTCATTGTGAACATACTTGCAGACAAATTTATCTCAAGCTTTTTCCTTCTGTCTGCTCCATGCATTCACTCCCATACCATCCATTCAGTATTCACTAATATTAATATGCATTCACTCCCATACCATCCATTCAGTATTCGTTAATATTAACATGCATTCACTCCCATACTATCCATTCAGTATTCGCTAATATTAATATGCATTCACTCCCATACCATCCATTCAGTATTCGTTAATATTAACATGCATTCACTCCCATACTATCCATTCAGTATTCGCTAATATTAACATGCATTCACTCTCATACCATCCATTCAGTTTTCTTTAATATTAACATACAACAAGTGTTAGCTGTCATCTCCAAAGCAAGGAACACCAACTCTTTGGATGCAGACAGCACGCCAGGCTGTTTTCTTCTAGTGTGAAACACTGCCTCCTCATGGACACCCTTGTGGACAGATTTAAAATCAGCCTCTTCACTTGCTACTTTCCTGTAGCCTGGAGTATAGCTCTGGTGATTCTCCTCCAGAAGGGTGACCCATCCACTGACCCTGTAAACTGTAGACTGATTATCCTTACAGAACCATGTGTAAAATAATGGAAGTATCATCGTGGAATTCATAAATAAGGGCACCTGCAGCTTCAATTCCCAAATTATGTGTCGTCGTGAGAAGCACAGTCTGGTTTCTTAGCCTGGTCATCTTCTCTGACAGAGTCACAGAGGCACTAGAGGAAGGCTGGTCAGTGCACACCTCCTGCCTAGACTTGCCTAAAGCCTTTGACACAATGGCACATTTTGGAATCATTGACAAAGTGACCCAGCTAACTACTAGTTCCTTCCTAACTCATTGGATAGTAAACTAGTTAATAGACAGAATCCATTTCATTAGACAGGTGGCACCCATTTCTCAAAAAGACCATAACCTATCTGATACTGTTATTCTTTGGGTTATATTTTGATGACATCAAGGCTAAAATCAGAGGTCTTTGTCTGACCAAGTCTGCTGATGACTGTAAACTCAGAGCTGTAATAAATGCTGTAAGTGACACTCATATCCTCCAGGAGAGACTTACTGCATAAACAAATGGCTTCTGGACTGCAGATTAAAGTTCAGTGCTAAAAATGTAGCATTCTTCTATTCATGAAAAAAGAACATTCCTACAACTACCACATAAATGACACTGCTAAAAACTGATACTCTCATTAGACACCTAGACAGTTCTCTTACAACCACCACATCAACTCAAGTTAGAAAATCCTTTTTCATAGCCCATATAATCACTAAAACAATGGGTCCAACAGCAGGACTACGGAAGTTATAGACTTCCTTTCCTCTGCTCTTATTTGACCCTTAACTGAATATTAAAATGTCCCCTTCAATATGTATGTATCCAAGCACATTAGTCAACTAAAATATTTCTCCAAAAAAGAAACTCGGGTATGAGCTCTCTAAGCTACATAGAACACCTGAAGATTGTATCACTTTATTCTGTCTGTTGTTGAATTTCTTGTGGTGATCACCATGGCAATCACTGCCTAACCGACAAGGGGATAAATGACCTCCGAGCTGCTTGACCTTTACATATTCTTAAAACTGCAATTAGCATAAAAACACTATAACAGGAAGGGCTACAATGCTATCAACTGCCATGAAGTCTCTGATATATATATATATATATATATATATATATATATATATGGGAATACATCACAAATCTGTAAGGTCAGCATTGTAACAGTTTCATGATTCTCACATTTGGCCAAAAGTTTACTGTACTATCTGTCCCTGCATGGTAGGATTCCTCATGTTCATCTACTTGGTATGTGTAAGCTATTTTAACATTATTAATAGATTTATTTCTCTGTCTATATACTGGCATACAGAGTACTGAGTAACCCTCCCCCTCCGTTTTTGTCATGTATCTCCTCCCTGTTTTGTTTTCCAGGTGTTGCAGGATACCTAACCAAACCTTGGATAATGGTATCAGTCTATAACCCACAGGGAGCTGTTGAGGAGTACTTTAAGATTTCCCCATCCCACAGAAGAATGATCAGTGACCAAGTGTTTGGCCTGCTCAAATCCCATTTCTGTTGCTTGGATATGTCAGAGTGTCTGTCAGTATGAGCTTCCTACTGTATGAAGAACGCTACAACTTGCTGCATTCTGCATAACATAATCATGCATTAGTCTGGGGACAACAGCCACTGCCAGGGCACAGATCCCTCTGTCATTTGCTCCACCAGTGACAACAGTGGTAGTAGCCAGGTGACAGCAGCAGCATGGCAACCCTTCCAGCGGGCTCATGCATGGTATAAAACTGCATAGATGAAGTGACAGCATCTACGTGGCACCCCCGTGTACAGGCATAACAGTGGATGCTGTTACTTCAGAAATCATTGTCTCTTCATGATGGTGTTAAGGCTGTGCACAAGAAACAGGTCTTCGGGCTTGTGGTGTTCCTCCATTGTTATAATGCCACTTCTGCATTATGCTGAGTCTGTGAGCTTGTGTCACTGCTTATACAGTTATCTACCTGCTTAGGGGAAATTAGGCCCTGCCAATACACTTTGCAAATGTGTGGCACTGTCCTGAGGCTGTGTCATGAGAATAAGAGTAATGGCATCATTGTTGCTAACCAAAATGTTGCTACTATCACCCTGCTATGCTGCAGCACAGCATGCAATTGTTTCTGCTGGAGTCTGTTAAGAAATATGTAATGATGTGGCAAATGTGACCTGTGACAGGTTTGTGACTCTGTATTAAATGTATGATGTCCACACAATTACCGTACAGTGACTGCAGAGGAGGTGCTATAGCTGATGATAATGGAGTACGTGATGAGGAAATATTTAACAGTTATATGTGGTTCTACCTCACATAAACGAAACACCAAAACACCGACAACGCAATCACCGAAACCACATAACCGACAGTACAAAAACACGAAATCCCACATGCCCGACAACGAAATAACCGACGGTACACAAACACGAAACCTCATACACTTCACACACCACAATCAACAAACAAAACACATTCCCCGTCCAAAAACCACAAACACAACACAAGCACACCAAAATCCCTACAAACCCACACTAAACCTCACATACACAACTACCTACAACCCTAACCCAAACCCTAACCCTAAGGTCTGTCACTACCGCACACTTACCTGACCCGCTGTCTAACCCTAACTCACTTATCCTGCCCCTAACCCAAACACAATCACTACCGCACACTTACCTGACCCGCTCCCTAACCCTAACTCACTTAATCCGCCCCTAACCCAAACACAATCACTACCGCACACTTACCTGACCCGCTCCCTAACCCTAACTCACTTATCCCGCCCCTAACCCAAACACAATCACTACCGCACACTTACCTGACCCGCTCCCTAACCCTAACTCACTTAACCCACCCCTATCCCCACTTACCTTACTCGCACCCTAACGTCCGTCACTACCGCATACTTACACAGCCTTTTCCCATTTCGGCATCCTCGGCGTCGGTGCTTTCATCCGTCGGGTCGGTCTTCTGCTTGTCGATCTTCTACGTCCCGTCGCATCGGTCTTCTGCGCTGTCGATCTTCTGGGGCTCACGATTTCCCTGTCGATGTTCCGGCATGTCGTTGAAGTGGGGTAGAACCTTATATGTACACAGTTAACATGGCAAGTACACCTAGCCTGTAATAAGCAATGACAAATGCTAACCTTCTGCACTGTCTTTATGAGGATGTTGTCTGTCTGAAAGTACTGGTGTCATCATAACTTTGAATTTAACCTTTAACGTAGCCTGCAACATTAACAGGACAATTTAACCTAACCTGCAACATTAACAGGACAATTTAACCTAGCCTGTGACATTAACAGGACATGCTGGAGAGACAGCTGTGTCGCCCAGGATTGCCACTCCTGTGGATCAAACTCCCAGTTCACATAAAACAGAGCTCCTCAATGACCCTATTTAAGTGTAACTTAGACAACTGGATGGGAGACTGTAAATTTACCCTGGGTGTGTCACCTATGTCCCTCTTGGGCAGTCAGTGCTCATCATAGGCTCATGCTGTAAATATAGACCCTACAACTTGGTCAATAAGGAAACAAGGGTATAACATGTCTAGGCTTATCAAGGCCCTAGGGGCAATAGCCCAGTAATCTCCTACTAATCTTTGAACCTATGAATGATTTCTGCACCATCTTCCTCAGCTTCAAAGTCATTAACCTCCTAATGGAGATCAGATACTTGTCATTAGGTATTAAAGGCTGGACAGTGGAAGGCCTACCATTGGTGCTGCAATTACATTTTGCTTAGCCTTTACCCTTGCATTGCCCATCATGTCATTTGCTCTTTTACTACACTCAGCTAAGGTGTGATTCCATCCTCCGTAGCATTTAGGTCAGCCACAACTTGACTTCATGCCTTACCTTTGGCCCCCCATTTTCCAAAAATACATTTTCCATTCATCCTATGTGCATCCATGAGGATGTGGTCTTCAAGAGTGAAGTCATTTGTCTTGTGCCTTGTACCCTAACACTGCATATTTATTCCTTAAAAATACATTTGCAATTAATTTCACATTCTTATACTGAGTGCAACCAATTGAGTGCATGAATTTCATTGAGGAATTGAACAACGGAAAAATGCAGGCAAGCATTACTTATGTGCATGCAATTTTTTACTAGTCCTCTCTGCTGTAATGATTTTTTCCTCCTTCCATAGCTGTTGTTTTTTGTTATACATATTTCAGCTGTGTTATATGTAAGACTGTGCACAGTGAAATATAGGCCTATGAAGCAATGTTGTTAGGGTGGGGGAATCGTTAGGGTGGGGGAATCTGAATCAGAAGTAATTGCTCAGTTATTTATTCCTTCATTTGCAGTAAGGTAGTATGTACTTTGGTCCTGAGCATCGACACCACAGTCTGCAGTAACCAGATTTATGGATATTAAAATAGTGAATATAGCACTGAATGTGACACTTTATACACCGCAGACAACTGCACATCAACATCGTCATCTTGTTCAAAAGCACGGTACTGCTACATAATGTCCTGCCTTATTAGGAAATCAGAGGTTAATCCTGAAGATTTTAGAGACGAAAACATTGATAACTATTTCCAAATATTTTATCCTAACTGTGCCTGTTTTAAATTTTTTTATTAATTTGCACTTTACATTGATCTTAGCATAAATGTGGAACTTAGCAGTTACCAAAATGGTGAATTGTAAAACATCTGACAAACGTCTGGTTTAGTTTAAGGAGTTCTTATGCATATTAGGCATTGCTACACTTAGCGCTATGAAGTGTATCAAAACACATATGTGCAAGTGTAAAATTTGTTGGGGCAGCTGAGCATCTTTAGAATTGGATGAGCCATGAAGTGTTCATGCATATGCATACACACTGTTTGAGTCTCAGCCTAACGGCATTATGTGGGTGCACATGGAAATAGTCTGAGAGTGCACCTGCTTTTCTGAATCTAGCTGGGGCCCTCACATGGTGTAAGGGGCCAGACAGACTCACACCCTAGCAGTCTCAAGGCTGAGTTCAAGAACAGCCCTACCACAATGCAGGTATTGTCCATTCATATAAAGGTTACAAGGTTACACCAAGTGTACACATAGCATATACTTTGCGGCAACATTTTTTAATTCAGCCTTCAGTTTCACTCTTATTTTCATTCTTATTTAAACCTGACAGAAATATGATGGACTCTGTAAAGTCTCGGGGTCATGCCACAAGCTGCTTGTTGGAGACCAAAATTCTCATCCAGTTGCTGCAGGCATCATACCTATAAAAGTTGGAAGGGGGGTATTGCTGCTGGCTACTGTTGGAAAAATATTGATGGTATCTGTATGGAGCTGGGGGGGTCACCTTTCTTTAATGATTGGTAAACCTCACTCAAGAGAGAAATGCAGGCACAGGTGCATTGACTTGCAGAGGTGAAGCAGGGAACAACTAATCCAGTGGGTGACAGAGGTCCAGGGAAAGGGGCCAGAGTGCTATAGTAAGTACTCCTTTTCTTTTGTATTAAGATACTATATAAATAGTGCGCGTGTGTGTGTGTGTGTGTGTGTGTGTGTGTGTGTGTGTGTGTGTGTGTGTGTCTTTGTATGTATGTATATATGGGTCTACTTCATCCCAGGGTAAGTAATCACTCAGTCAACAACACCCTTAAAGTGGCGTCCTTGGTATGGGAACAGAGGGCAGCAGGTGGTGGGTCATCTACTGAATGACCCCTTATGGAGAAGGAGGAGTTCCTTGTCTCAAGTAAAAGTGGTAGCACTTCCACAAAGTCTGACAGTGTGGTGCTGGATGATGGGGCAGTGCTGGACAGACCCCAGAGACTTTCAACTGAAGTGAAATGCTATCAATATCTGCAAACCATCCTTAACTCTTAGTCACATTACAATTTAGAATATCTGACTTACTTATAACATATAGGTACATACTATTACTTCCTATCATATTTTTATAGTTGTAAAGATATCAGTTGCAGATGTACTTGTGGTGCTGGGTACTACTTACACTGGAAATATTTTGTTTTTTGTCCATTCACTGGTATTTCTTTATACAGCACCAGCACTGTGGAACTACCCTGACTAACGCCGACTAATGTTGAAGGATCTCTTACAATGGTGTAGAGATAAGCTGGCAGAGTTGGGGGAGCAGCGTATGTGTTGAACACGGGGTGTGCGTCCTTTGCATCCCTTACTCAGAGTATGGACACAATCTCTATGCTTGTGGATACCCAGGAAACACAACCTTCTTTGAGTGGTGAGGTTGATAGGGACACTATAGACCATAGAAGTCTGGTGGTCACCAGTACAGAGATGTCAGAATCTGCTTGTTGCATTCATGGGCAGAGGAATTCACATGGATTTTGGTAATGGTGCTTGATGGAGGTATGATTACTGCATCTGTGGCTTCCACTGAATGTATGTGTAAGACCATCATGGAGGCACAGGCTAATTCCATCAGATCAAAGGCAGAGATAGTGAGAGCAATCAGGGCTGTAGACACTGACCTACAGGAGTGCAAGATCCATACATGTAATTCATTGGATAGAGTGAATAACACATTGGACACTGCAGTGACTTCTCTTGGTTGGCTATCAGGGGTGAGGGGGCATCTTCATGGCCAGTCATCTACTATCTCCACTGATGTTAGCTAACCTGTCTGTAGATTTGCAAGATCCCACTCCTGCAGTGCTAGCATTTTCGGGTCTATATTAGATCAGCGAATGCTTAAACAAGCAAACGCTGATTGATCAACCTTATTTTAGCGAAAGTTAAAAATATCGAAGCAACAGAAACTCGATGTTTTTCCTAGGGAAAGAATTTGATTGCCCGTTTCTGTTGCTTCAGTATTTTCAGTGCTGTGGTGGAAAGTTACGGGTCGGATTCAGGTAAGTGTGCGGTTGTGTGGATGTGAGTGTTAGGGTGGGTTAGGTGAGTTAGGGTTAGGGCTCAGGTTAGGTATGTGTGCAATTGTGTGGACATGAGGGTTAGGGTGGATTTAGGTGAGTTAGGGTTAGGGAGCAGGTGAGGTGAGTGTGTGATAGTGACGGACCTTAGGGTTAGGGTTTGGGTTAAGGTAAGTGGATAGTTAGTGGTGCGTGCATAGTTTAGTGTAGGGTTAGGTGTCAGATTTTAGGTGTATGTGTGTGGATTTCTGTTTGTTTGGTGTGCTTGTGTTGTGTGTATGTGTTTTGGATCAGCTGATCTGACAGTTCGTGATTATAAGCTGTCGCTTACATAAGGTTGATCAATCAGCGTTCCATTTTTTAAGCGTTCACTGATCTAATATAGACCCGCATTTTCATAGCAACCTCAGCTGTGGAGGGTAACCATTTGAAATGTCAGGACCCACTAGAGCAAGTCCTGAAATACAGAGAATGAATTACAGAAAGAACAGACTTACATAAAATAAGTCCAGGATGCCATTTCTCAGAATATTCCCTTTTCTCCAAGTTATGGTAACCTCAGGGTGGGTATATATAAGTTTGGGGTGTGTGTGGGCTTACCCCTCCCTCATGGGGGGTGCAGCTGGGCTTGCCCCCTGTAAAAAGAATTTTAAGGAGAAAGGCAGTCTTTGAGATTTGGTCTTCTCCTGTGTTTTTGGACTTTTCATTTTAGGCTTTTCTGCACTCAGCATTTCAAATACTGACATTTTAATAGGAAGCCATTGTGGAGGTGTCTACACCCAGTACAGGGCAATTCTGTGGACATAACCATCATCATGCTGGCATATCTTCCTTTGGGCATCAGTCATGGTCCTGTAGTACACCAGCATCTAGCCAGGATCATGGTACAGCCAGTGTGACTCCTGTCAAAGCCAGCTCTCCAGGTGGGGGGCATGTACAGTAAGATGAACCTTCTATCATACATGTCTTGGACTTAAGGTTGTGCCCCTGTAAACACACACACACCTGCACACACACAAACGCCCTCAGCCCTTAGCACATCCCACACATTCAAAGACACTGACCATTCTACATATTAAACATCACCCAATCCAGTTATCACAGTATCTTAAAAAAAGCACTTTTTCTTTTAGTACACCTCAGCATTCACACTCCATAAAAGACATGCATCCCTTGTCCTGCAGTGTAAATTAAGATAACTGTGCTCTGTCCCTTGTACATTATTACATAGGTTTCTACCTCTGACACACAGCGTGGCAGCCTATGCATGAGTAAGCACAGTCTGGTATTTTTTTTGTATGAATCATTTTTAATGTATTGTATCTGTTTAAGTCTTCTAGAGTTATGTTGTAAAGCTGTGTGCAATGCATTGTCTCTTTGCTAGTGTCACAACATACTGTGCTCGCCTCCACCTGGTCCTCCACTACTGCTGGCTTCTCCCATAACTCCTCGTCTGTTTCAGCTACTACTGCCTTTGGTGCTGGGATCTGCTGGCCCTGCAGGAAGCCAAACTGCTGTAACTGTTTCCTAACTATAATATTATGTAAAACTGCACACAGTCAGTATTTTGGAAAGTGGTGAGGTCATATTACAGGGCACCACAAGATATGTCCAGACAATAAAAGCATGACTTTAGTAGCCCAAACACATGTTCTCTAATGTTTCTGGTTGGTGATAGTGCATGGTCGTACCCCTCATCAGTTTGATTGTGAGAATTTCTGATGGGTGTCATGAGCCAGGGTTCTATGGCATATCCACCATCACCCACAATTTTTCCCTGTCAAAAGTCATCTCTTGCAAACCTTTGATAATGGTCACGTGCCATATATGAAAGTCACTGTAGACAATGCACTGTGCTTTACAAACCACATGGAAGTTGATGAAGTGGTACCTTTGCAGTCAAGTAACTCCTTCCTTGTTCACATGGTGGGAACTTTATTTCCATGTGGGTACAGTATATGACCCCCAGTACATTAGGAAAATGAGCTATATCCAAAATACTTGTTCTCATACTTACAAATATGGAAAACTCATTCCCCCCAATTGTCGCATCCTGCTTGGTAAGGTCCGACCATAAAGCTGTCTCCTTCATAATCAAAATAGCTGTCTCCTTCATAATCAAAATCAGTTCAGTAACCCCCAGTAAATCCAGTAACAGTAAGGAATTATTTCAACAGACTACCTTTTATGACGTGATAGTATGTAAAAAGTCAATGCCTCTGCAAACCCAGAGAACACAGCAGCCTGTGCAAAATTGTTCACAGGAACTCTGTACAACCATGTCAATGCCTGCATACAAGCTGCTGTACCAACCATCACCCTGGTGGCATCCCAAATTAAACAGGTTATATAGCAAAAGGAAAAAACTCATGACTAAAATCAAGATGTGTGTAACTCACATAAAGATAAAAACTCTCTCATCAAATTAAAGAGGCAGCTTTGAGGGCTAATTAATTCCAATAAAGTGATTTTTAAGATCAGGATAGCCTTCCAGGCAAAAGACAGTCATAAGGCTTTCTTCAGCTGTGTCAGGTACCTCAAAGGCAGTGCACAATGGTGTGATGAACTAGTGCCGCATTCAGTGAGCTGGGCAGTACAGTAAATCTGCTGGCTGGCAAATTCAGTTCTGACTTATCTTCTAACTATAAATAGAGAGCATGCCCTGTCTACACTTTCTAAGGCCAAGAACATACCCTCAATGGTCTTAGTGCCACAAGAATGAAGGACTGTAACTGTCATTCCTCTTTATAAGGATTAATGGATCCCAGTAACTACAGGCCCATTAGTCTGACTAATCTTATATGCAATGCTGCTGAAGGAATTATCATGAAAATGATCAGCAAAGGCATAGCAGACATTCAGACACTGGACCCATCCCAGTTTGGTTTTGTCAATGGAAGCTTATGCCTACTGACTCTGGTTGACTAAACTGAGAAGGTCACCAAGGCAATGGAGGAGGATAAAACAGGGCATACTGCTTACCTTGACCTGGTTGAGGCATTTGATACAGTACTCCATTCAGGCATTGTTAACAAACTTATGGAATTAGACATAAACCCCTATATAATGTGTTGGATAGCCAACTAGCTCAGAGATAGAACCGAGGAAGTTAGGACTGGTGAAACCACCTGCACAAAGAGGCACTTCACCAATGGAACCCCTCAGTACTCTGTGCTGGGCCAGCTCCTCTTCACCAATGGAATCCTTCAGTGCTCTGTGCTGGGTCAGCTCCTCTTCACCAATGGAATCCCTCAGTGATCTGTGCTGGGCCAGCTCCTCTTCACCAATGGAATCCTTCAGTGCTCTGTGCTGGGTCAGCTCCTCTTCACCAATGGAATCCCTCAGTGCTCTGTGCTGGGCCAGCTCCTCTTCACCAATGGAATCCATCAGTGCTCTGTGCTGGGCTAGCTCCTCTTCACCAATGGAATCCCTCAGTTCTCTGAGCTGGGCCAGCTCCTCTTCACCAATGGAATCCCGCATTGCTCTGTGCTGGGCCAGCTCTTCTTCACCAATGGAATCCCTCAGTGCTCTGTGCTGGGCCAGCTCCTCTTCACCAATGGAATCCCTCAGTGCTCTATGCTGGGCCAGCTCCTCTTCACCAATGGAATCCTTCAGTGCTCTGCGCTGGGCCAGCTCCTCTTCACCAATGGAATCCCTCAGTGCTCTGCGCTGGGCCAGCTCCTCTTCACCAATGGAATCCCTCAGTGCTCTATGCTGGGCCAGCTCCTCTTCACCAGTGGAATCCCTCAGTGCTCTGTGCTGGGCCAGCTCCTCTTCACCAATGGAATCCTTCAGTGCTCTGCGCTGGGCCAGCTCCTCTTCACCAATGGAATCCCTTAGTGATCTGTGATGGGCCAGCTCCTCGTCACCAATGGAATCCCTCAGTGCTCTGCGCTGGGCCAGCTCCTCTTCACCAATGGAATCCCTCAGTGCCATGTGCTGGGCCAGCTCCTCTTTGACATCTGCTTCTCAGAAATCATCCTATGTCAAAAGTGTCTGGCTGACCAAGTTCACAGAAAATCACAAATTGGGAGTAGTCATAGAATCCCCCCCACCCCTAGGATGCAGACATCTTACAAGAGGGTATAACACAGACAAATGACTGGTGCCAAAGCCATGGCTTAAAATTCAATGCCAAGAAATGCACTGTAGTACTTTTTGGGAAGTTGGGTACCCCAGGAAACTACAACATCAATAAAACATCCTAAGAGTAGGCCCACTAGTCATTGATATGGGAACACACATAGACAGTTATCTGGCCTCAGACTAACATATGTTAAATGTAGTAAGGAATACTTCTATGCTCTCAGCTTGTAAGTAAGGTCATTGCATCTACGTCAAGAGAAGTCATCAGACCACTGTACTCAGCTCTCATCAGACCCATTGTAGACCATAATCCCCCCTTCAGTATGTACCTGACCAGACAAATGCGGCAACTGGAATGTCTGCAAAGGTTCTTTATAAAAAGAATATAGGACACAGACACAATGTTGTATGTGGATCACCTCAAAGCCCTCTCTCTATACTCTGTCTCCTACAGACTACTGAGACACAATCTATGCCTGGCATACAAGGCATCTCTGGAACCCAGTCTAATGAATCATTTGCACATCTGCAAAACAGCATCAAAATAACTAGATATAAATACCTAAATTTTGTTTGCTACATAAATAGGACATGTTGGAGAGGCCAATATGTATCCCAGAGAATTCTCATTCTCAGGAATAGACTCCCCATCCACGTGAAGCAAAGTCCCTCCCTAACCCTATTAAGCATAATGTAGACTATTGTCTGGGAAATCAAAAATTCAATCCTGGTCTGGTGTTTATGTCTCGGATGAACTGAGGCTGTCAATTAATCATGTCATAACCAACAATTACCCCCTATATAAATGTCTAAAAGATATAACTTGTGAGAGAGTGACCTAATGGTCGTTAACCTAGTATAAACCTATAAACCTATCAACCTATTAACTTTCACATGGTGTTTTCTCTCTCTCTTCTGGAGTACTTGGGAACCACATACGCTCCTCCACATGTTATAGAATAGCTTCTAGGGACTGATGGAGTATTCTTGAGGCAAATGCCTGAGACACCTACACATTGCCCCCAGTAGGTCATGAAAGGTCCCTGTAGTATATCTAATGCCACACATACTTTAGTATCCATTGGAACAGGTACTTCATGACTTCACAGAGCTGCAGCTGTGACTGACACATTTCCATGATTTCCTGCATGGTATCCCTGTCCACACAGTACCAGTTATTTGTGTCCATGTCATGGAGAGCATGAAATGCTATGTGTGAGTGGATGGCCCTGCTCCACTGGGGCTGACCTTGCTCACTGCCAGGCATAGCAGATGCAATAAGAGCGTCTTGCAGATACACTGTTACACCGGCTATAGCAATCCTAGGCATATTTGCATAATGTACTTGTTCAGAACCCAAGCATTTGGCTGAGTACAAATCTAAGGTGAGCACAGCATCGTCATCTAAGTATAATTATTTGTCACTGAATCACTCCCCCATCTTGTTTTGTCTCATAGGAGTATATTATGCTTAACAAAAGTACATATCACAAGAAAACCATTTGGAAATTGTCTGTATGGCACTGGTTGTTCTTTTCTTTCCTTCATATGAAATGAACAACTGATCAGAATTTCTGAAGGTTTTAGTCCTGTCAAGATAGTATCTGACTTATCTGTGGACATCCAGAGTATGAAGAATCCTCTCTCCCTCACTTTTAGTCAGTAAAAGAAGACAGGGAGGTGGATAGCTTGAGTGAAAGTAAACTTGGATACAACTTTAAGCATAAATGAAGGATTTGCTCTCAAAGAAACCCTGCCATTTTGTAAAATGAGATAAGATTGACCCACCATAAGCATTTGCCACTCAGATGTTCTTGCAGAAACAAGAGCAATAAGCAACACTGTTTCCGTGTTAAGAATGTTAGATTGGCCTGATGAACTGGTTCAAAGGGAGCAAGTGTTATTTTTTCAAAACAAAATTCAGATCCTAAGGAGGAGACACCTGCTTTCAAGGTGGAAGGACATGCAGGGCTCCTTTCAAAAACTGCTTAACATGAGAGTACCTTGAAAGTAGGGGATTCATGGGTACACATGCTGAAATGGCCAAAAGATGAATCTTGATAGAGTAATAAGAAAGGCCAGAGGATAATAACTCACACAAGAATTTAAGAATCAGGGGTATGTTTGCCTGAAAAGGGACCTGGTTCTTAATGTGACACAACTACAAAATCTTTTCTATTTAATAACATATGATTTCTTAGTAGCAAGTTCCTTTGCCTCCTTTAATGCATGCTGCATATCCTTGGAAAATAGATGCCCAAAAGGAATTAAAATTCTATCATCCAGACAGTCAGGTAAATTTGTTTCAGGCTGGGTTGTATCGAACAACCCCTGTCTTGAGTGAGTAAGTCTGGTCTGACAGTAGGCTTGTGGTGGTCGCCCTTGACATTTTTGAAAAGAAGTGAGAAGCACTGTTGTCTGGATCAGAAGGGAGCCATCACAATGCTCTTTGGATGTGCTTCTGAATCTTCGGAATGATCCCAAATATCCATGGAAAGTGTGGAAAGGCATACAGGAACATTCCCATCCAAGGGAATGAAAAGGCAACTGTTTTCCAGATCTGCTTGCAAGGAATCCTGGAGCATAATGTCTTTAGTTGTATGTTGTGAATGGAGGCAAACAGATCTATAGGAGGTGCTCCACACAGCTGAATCAAATCCTGGAAGACCTCCTAGGTTCAATTTCCATTTGTGAGGGTCTGTCATGGACCTGTTCAACTTGTCTGCACAAAGTTTTACGCTGACAGAATTATGAAGCCTCTAGGATGAGATCATGTTGAGTTTCTATATCTCAAGCTATCATGGTTAATCTGCACAGAGGGGGAGGGGGAGATCTGAAACCCCTTTGTTTGTTTATGTACCATATTTCTGTGGTATTATCTGTGATCACTTGAAGAGATCCTTGGGACCAAAAGTGATTAAGAGAGTTAAGTCCATTTATTACTGCCAACATTTCTTTAACATTTATTTGTTTTGGTCTGTCATGTTTATTCCAATGACCCTGAAATGTTATCCCAAAGAAACAGCTCCCCAGGCAAAGACAGGGATGTCTGTTGTTACAAACTGTAATAAGTCTGGAGGGGAGAATGGAAGAACAAGGTTCAGATATATTTGGTCTCTCCACAATAGCAATTCCCTTTTTATAAATCCCTAAACTAGAATTTGAAAAGCCAGGGGGGCTGATGTTGGGATCATACAGATTTTAGGGACCACTGAATCTTTCTCATGTGAAGTCTGGGAAGAGGAATCCTGAGAATCTTTGATGCCATGAATCCTAAGATCTTGAGGAATTTCTTGGCTGAAGACATTGACTGAGTGGAAAACCTCAGAAATAGATCTAGATATAGATCTACTTTTTGTGTGGAAGAAAAGCTCTTTGAATGGATATTTCCATAAGAGACCCCAGTAATGCATTCCTGTGGGATGGAATTAAACAAAATTTTTGAAAGTTCTTCTGGAAACCCAGTCTGTGTAGAATATCTCCTACCTATGTAAGGGAGTCTTGCCACTTTGAAAAAGACTCTGCAAAGATAAGTTGCCTAAATAAGGAAAAAATGTAAATACCTTGCAGTCTGCAATAGGCTATCACTGGCGACAGTCACTTTGTAAACACACTTGGAGAAGTAGATACACTCAAAGGGTAATGCAGAGACCTGAAAGTGTAATGCAGACATACAAAACCTTAGAAAATGCCTGAAGTATGTGACTATTAAAATGTATTGGTACGCATCCTTTAGATTTAGAGTTTTTCAAGCAAAATAAAAATGGGTATGAGTGAACTTTGTAACTTTCACATACTAGTGGAGAAAGGGAAGATCTAGGATTGGTCTCCATGAAACATCATTCTTTGGTAGCAGACACACACTTGAAAAAACAAATTTCCCTACAAGAGCAAGGGGTCCATGTAATATCATCCCTAGAGTTAGCAGATGTTGAATGACAGGGAGAAATGAAGAAGGCTGTTTTGGTGGATGTGGAGGAATCATCTGAAAAGCAGATAAGGACTCCCAATGCAATTTGTACCCCTGTTGGATAACCCTCAATACCCACTTTTCTGGGACTATTTGCTATTGCCATAGAGGGAGATGGAAAACTAGATTTTAGAGAAGAATTAAAAGGTTGTCAAGGTGGAGGAGGGGTCTGATTAAATTTTACAGATACTCATTCTGTCTTATTTCTGTCTTAGTTTCTGGAAGGCTCCCATCTTTTTTTGAGCTTTTTTGCCATTGTTTTCTTGAATGACTAGGGTTGCCACCTATACATTTTTTCCGGACTATCCAGAAATCAAACCGATTGCCCGGTAGTCTGGAAAACACTGAACAAACTCCGGTATTGTGTTTCAAGAAAGGAAACAGACTATCAGAGTTTGTAAAATTGGAGCTTTACTATGCTTTTTTACAGAAAAGCCTAGGAAATCGGCAGAAAGCAGGCATCAGGAATGGAACAAGAGGGAGTTCCCATAAGCTGATGTCATGGCAATGTCACAAAATGGGTGGAGCTTGGGGAGGAGAGAAGGCAGAAATGGGCAGGGTTACGGGTGATGCGAGGGATGTGGCCTTGGTCTGGTTTTAGCCCAAGTGAAAGGTGACAACCCTATGAATGACTGCTTGCTGAAGTTTGCTGAAAAGGATTTTTTTTTTTTTTTTTTTTTAATAAAAGTATCCTGAATTAGAGGAGAAACATTTAACAAGCTTGGAGAAGGATGACTGAAAAAAATCTGATTAATGCCTTGTATCAATTTTCTTCTCTCATCACATTTTTCAGGACATTAGCAACAGATGGCACAAATAAAAGCTCCTTACCAATGGAGAATTCAGAATTTCTGCTTTTACATCTTGAGGCACATTTTGAGAATGTAACTAGTAACTGCTGATCAAGACGTGGAATCAGATGAGTCAGAAGAAAACTCCAAAGAATGTTTGGTTACCTGACTCACAGAAGTAATAAGAGAATTTAGAGAAGATTTACCTTCTGATGAAAGAAAAGTGGCAGCTATGTTCCTCAAATTCTCAAGTGATGCAAGTAAAAATTTAACATGTGAGGTTCATAATTAAACATCCTAAAAGTAAGAGTGGCAGAAGAATAAAGTCTTTTTCCACATCTATCAAAAACTCTCCCATCCTTGTCAGAGGAAGAGAGGTTAGCATTTATTAAATTTTATTTTTAATTAATGTTTAGCTGCAGAAGGATTTGATACAGAAGGTCAGATCTGGGATTAAAAAGTTAGACTTTGTACGATTAAGGAACCTTGTGCATTCTAGCTTCCTTTTTAGGGACTGAAGGCTGGCTGTCAGGCATGTGTAGGCAGTCATAGAAAAATTCCCAAAGGTGGTAGAATGGAAGGAACAGCAATAGGATGAGGAAATTCCAGTTGTAGTAAGTCCTAATATTTTTCAAAGACAGTGGAATGTCATATTGTTCCCAGTGAAATGGTTTCAGAAAAGAAAACATCTTCAGAGGGAAATGCAGAATTATTCTCATTAGAATCAGAATCTGTTGCCTGAGAAGAAATAACAGAAGTTGTTCCCTCCAATTCCATTCCCTGTACTTCACAATGGGAATATTCAGAGACAGACTAATTCCTTTTTCTCTTACCAGTGGGACTAAAAAGTGAAGGGATACAAGCCCGCACTAAGCCCCAAGGTAAGCCCAATAAATGTTCCCTGTCAAGGGTAAGAGAGAAAGGGAAAGATTAATGTTTAACTTTCTGGTTCTTTCTACGAGGAGTATCTGTAGAAGCAGCCTATCTCATGGCAGAAACATCACCCCTGGAAACAGGTGCCTTAGTTCAGCCAGGCAGAAAAGCATTCCCTGCTCACTCATCTGAGACTGACAGGAGTGGTTTTGTCATGCTCAAAGGGGACACTGAAAGCTGCAGAGGATGTCTAACCCCCAGTCCATGGTGGTTGAAGGCACTATGCCAAAGTGGACCAGGGAAGAAGATGAGTGGCGTGAGGAACCAGAAATGGCAACTAAAGGGTCATCCATCTGCACATGAGGCAAGCAAGTAGCCTACTGAACTGGCAAAGGCTGTCTAATATATATTTTTTCCTGTGTGTGGAAGAAGGAAGAACTGAGGTGCCAGTAAGCTTTTACATGATTAAGCTGAGAATGAAGTCTGAAAATGCTTAGCAATGTCTTACATCATCAATGAAAGGAAAGTACAAATAAAGTAGCATTTTCTTAAAAAATACTCAGTGACAAGCAAAACATGCACTTGACCAATCCCTTAAAAATAATTTATAAAATTATTAAGGAAAAGTAAATTAAAGTTGGAAAATAATTTAGAAAAAGTAAAGTAAATTTATATAAAAATAAGTTTACACTTAAAACAGTAAAATAAAGAACACTCATTCAACTAAGAATGTCTTGTGACAGACCCCCCCAAAAAAAAGAAAAACAGTAAACATTGCAAAAATTAAGCAATTCTTTTGAAAAGTACTGTTTTTTGTATAAAGTAAAGTAAATATGAAAGAGAACATATTTCCAAAGCACTGGAGAAGCACTAGCTGACCATCAATTGTTTGTGGCCCACAAGAAGAGCAATGTTTCGCAACAGGAACGCTGTGAAGGATTTGATGCCTAGAACATTGATTTTCTCTCCTGCCAGCTCAAGCTATCAACAGTTTGGGTGCAGGGAAAGTAACCTTAAACTTTTGAAAGCTGCTTGCTGTTATATCCTATGCAGAGTATAACCCATAAAACAAAAATATTGAGCATCATCAATGCTATGAGCCTCTTTTGATTTTTCTCACATTTTTCCATATTTTTACCATTTTAACCATAATTTACAATACATCTTTTCCTTCAGTATATCCTGACTGTGATAGCTGTCATCTACTAAAAAGCCAGCCATCATAGGGTCATGGGAGGTTACTAGGCTACTGGCCCTGATGCCCTTATAAGCCTAGCCAAGAGTTTAGCCCATGTTTAGACAAGTCAGCACCCAGAGCCCTGTCCAGCAGGGACGCAGGTAGAATCCCATAGGTGTATTTTCTGTTTCCCATCCAGTTATCCAGGTTGCGCTTAAAAAGAGATAATGAGGTACTCTGCTTGACATGGAGAGGGAGTCTATTCCACAGATGGGGGAGTCTCTGGGACACAAATCTGTCCTGCAACAATTCCTATTGATATCACAGACCAGGCTGAGGTCACACGTACGGGTTGCTTGAGTGGAGCTTGACTTGAAGATATGCAGCAGTCCCATCAAGGCAGGGTTTGAGATTGTTTTGTATGCTAGACAGAGGTCACCTCTGAGGAGTATGCATGAAACTGAGTAGAGGGACAGGGCTTTTAACCTAACTGTGTAGGGTAGGTGTTGTTTGAGGCCCTGGATTCTCCTGGTGAGCAGAGTTATGAATGTTGTCTTAGATGCTGTTTTTTTACTGAGCAGTTTATCTCTATACAACACAGGTTTGTAAAACACAGTTCAAATTTTAGTACAAAGTAAGGACACCACAACAGAAAAGCAAAGATCCTGCAATGTCGAATATTTGTTTATTGCAGCAGCTGATTAACAATCTGAATTACTTTTTCACACAAATGCATCAGCAGAAAGGTGTATCTGTATACAAAGCAAAGTATTTTAAATACCTATCATATGACAAGGAGGATTTTACATGTTTACAGATTTATATCATCATTTTTTCTTATGTGGTGGGGTATTACTTGTAATCAATTTTGTTTTAAGCCTCATATTTCTGCCACTTCACAGACTGTGGTTTAAGACAGTTGAAAGAGGATTGTCGAGTACTGGGGTTTGGGTATTACAGTAATAAGCAATTGCTGTAGTTTAAATAAATACAACAAATACATTCTTTCTTGTTATTGTATACATTTATGTACCTAACTTTCTTAGCAAGAAGTTTATACTTCTTTGCTGGCTACATATTTTAATGATTATATTGATAAATTATGATAACTATATAACACCCTATTACACCTAGTTGTGTACCTTTCTTTGGCCTCCTTTTTGCTTCTGTATTTATGGCAGTTGTGGATATACATATTTACAGCAAAACTGACTTAATTTTGACTGTATTGTAATGAGGTGAGTATGAAACTAAATTAAGACCAAGTATGCAATATGCGCACTTGCTCAGAATTGGCTCATTTGTTCAAGGTGATCCTTTACTGGGGAAATCATCTTTCACCAAGGTGCAGTAACTCGAGATGACTATATATTAAGTGAAAGCATGTGATGGCCAGGCTCCTGCATAGCTGCAGTGTGAGGGACTTCATAAGTTCTAAACTATTTGCCATTTCAGACTTTTTTTTTAACTGAAACAACATTCTCCTAACATGGAAGTGTAATGTTATCTGACAGCCACGAGAGAATGTATTTCGTAATAGTATGATTATTTTTGCTAGGAGGGATATACACATTGGCAAGGCAGTGTAATTTTTTGTCACTAAGGTTTAGAAAAGTGACTGGAATTTCAGCATTAGAAAAAGTAGGTAACTCATGCAGCTTGGGAACCTGTTAGCCATTGTCTTCTGCATCATTTGGGACACAGTCAATAACTTTAGGTACCCCTTTGTTAAATATCAAGAAATATAACACCAAATTATATTCTTCAGCCTTCTTCTAGTTGTATGAAGTGGGCAGTAATCTGTTCTTCTACAGTAGTGACCTGCAATTCACTTGTCCATTGCACTCGCACCTTCAACTTGCCAAGACCCATAGTTGACCTGCCTCATAGCTAATGCCTGAACTTCATAGGCACCATGTCAGGCCCTTTAGTTTGTGGAACTGAAAATGAAACTCCAATAATATGAAATATGTTTTCGCTGCCATTGGCAACGTAAATATTAACATTCTGTTCTGCAGTGTACGCATTGACATCTCTGGTACTTGTATGTTAACATTCTGTTCTGCAGTGTACACATTGACATCTCTGGTACTTGTATGTTAACATTCTGTTCTGCAGTGTACACATTGACATCTCCGGTACTTGTATGTATGGGGTCCATACTGCACTCTATATCCTCAGCATCCCAGGGACATCCCTGTTCCACATATTCTTGCTCTACAGACTTTGATATGCAATGCCTGAAGAATACACATGCAAAAGCTAAGGACCTCATAACAATGCTTCTTTTGTACGCTTTGGTTTCCCCTAATTTTGAATAGACGGTGACAATGTGGTGGAGCATATTTAAACACCAGCAGTGATAAAAACACTTGGATACCTTGTAATTTTCCAGACTTATTTCCAGGCTTAATGGTAGACAGTTTACATACCAGTGTGAGTTCTTGCAATGTAGTTTAATGGGGCTCTGATAAATATTTCAATTTAGTGTTATGATTTGGCCATATAATAATAGTTATGCCTCTAATTTTCAACATTTCATCTGACTATACACATGACAGTATAAGAAGTTTATTATGAAACATATGTAAATAAAAGTGAGAATGAAATAAGTGCCTCCCCTGGAACTAGAATCCGGGCCTTCAGAATACAATATTTTGACATGTTGCAGTTGCATTATAAAGTTTTGTTCATAAGATTAATTCCTAGCCATCATGTAAAATCTGTTGGGGAGAATTAGCTGAGCATTTTAATCACTTCTATTGGCCAGTTAAAGAACAAGCTGAGATTTACAAAAATGCAGAGTCCTTCTTGTGGCATTTGTAATTGTTAAGACAGTAATGAAAGAATCTTCTACAGAGCATGTCACAACTATAGCAGTAGGAAGTTATCAGAGGGCAGCCACCTTTTCATTCTGCATCATCACTTTATGTAGGAACTATCATTTTTCTGATGTAAATTCCCAGGAAAATTAGTCTGAAAATTAAAAATAAACTGTTGTATACCAGTGTTTCTCCAAATTCACATTACATTTTCTGAATGGAAATGTGTAAATATCAACAAATGTAATAGTTTCACTTCAAATAATCCTTGCAGTTCCTTTGCAGTAAGTTGTATGATTGGATTTTGGGAAACTACTATTTCGTAAATGTGTGGCTTATAAAAAGGAACATGGACAAAAAGAGTATACTGAATTGAAATTACTGGCAGATGAGGACTCCTTATAATATAAATGATATTAACTTGATATTTGTTGTGGAAAATTGGGAAGGAAAGGGAAATAAAAGATGTAAAGCTGTGGAGAAAGGTTTACTGTAAGTACTGAAATGGCTTGCTGAAAAATAAGGCAAATACATGTCTCAGAAACGTACAGACAATTGGGTGTGTCTAAGATAAAGAGATCAAAATAGCTTCCATTCAGTGTTATAAATCATTCTTAGTCAAACCATAATATAATGAGCTTATGGCTTCCTAACCTTCAGTCGACTACTCCACTGTCAAATGGCATTATGGTGATCTGAACCTGTTGAATGCCCTACTCAGCAAATGTTTAAAATATCACCTACAGAACATTGATAGTAAAATATAAAAACCTGAAAGACAGCAAAGTGGTAGCATAAAGCGGATATGTTAGTGCTGAGTAAAGAAGACTTTAGCAGCCATTCCTTGCAACCTGCTTATTTGTACAGTAGTTTGTGTTACAAGTTATAGACACGACTCTATGTGTTTTGAATCCCTCATGATGCTGTTACATTTTTTTTTTGTTACATTTTGGCACTGTGGACCTAGTCAGTATTACAATCGCAGTCATGGTACTTTGACTTTTTCATCCTTTGGCTGGACTTTCTGTGCTGGCGCAGCTGCAGGACTAGAGTGGGCTAGAGGGGTAGACACACTTTGGGCTGGTGGTTTGCTCAGTATGGGTGCTGCTTATTTGCTTATCTTGATGTTCTGTAGGTGATATTTAATGTTCACTGAGTAGGATGTTCTACAGATTTTGATTGCCGATATGCCATTCGATGTTGGAGAAACCGATTATAAGTTCGGAAGCCTGAGCTCATGGCAGGGAATAGTCATTCACTCACATTTTTTTTTTTACTTACCTTAGGATTTGTAACATCACAGATAGTTGTATTATGTTTATGGATACAGAGGGTAAAGCACCCTGCATGTAGAGAGAATTGCAAAGCATGAGGGTTTCCCACATGCAAGAAAAAATATCAGTGAAACTTGTCCACTGACACAGACTCATCAGGCCATGGTTCTATTAAAAATGACTTGATGAGATGACTTTATAATCAAAAGAAGCCATTTAGCATCTTTCATTTGACTGTACTTTGGTGGTGGGGCTATGGCAGGTACTGTGTAGGAAATGGAATTGGGAACAGCTGAGAACTGTCTCACATGCAAATCTGATATGGCAGTCTGGTGTATGGTGGGTGGTACACTCTGGTGTATGCTGGGTGGTACAGTCTGGTGTATGGTGGTTGGTACAGTCTGGTGTATGGTGGGTGATACAGTCTGGTGTATGGTGGGCGGTACAGTCTGGTGTATGGTGGTCAGTACAGTCTAGTGTATGGTGGGTGGTACAGTCTGGTGTATGGTGGTCAGTACAGTCTGGTGTATGGTTGGTGGTACAGTCTGGTGCATGGTGGTCAGTACAGTCTGGTGTATGGCAGGTGCTACAGTCTGGTGTATGATGGGCAGTACAGTTTGTTGTATGGCAGGTGGTATAGTCTGCTGCATGGTGGGTGGTACAGTTTGCTGTATGGTGGGTGGCACAGTCTGGTGTATTGTGGGTAGTACAGTTTGGTGTATGGTGGTGGGTACAGTCTGGTTTATGGTGGCTGGTACAGTCTGGTGTATGGCGGGTGCTACAGTCTGGTGTATGGTGGGCAGTACAGTTTGGTGTATGGCGGGTGGTACAGCCTGCTGTATGGTGGGTGGTACAGTTTGGTGTATGGTGGGTGGCACAGTCTGGTGTATTGTGGGTAGTACAGTTTGGTGTATGGTGGGTGGTACAGTCTGGTGCATAGTGGGTGGTACTGCCAAACTATTTGGTGACCTTACCATTAGTAGTGAATTATTATTTGCTAAATCAAACATATGTGCTATGTTTACTGGATAAAAACATAGAGAAATGAATTTAAACAGAGAAAAAATAGGAGGTCTACCAAAGGATGAAATGTTTTCTTCTGAAAATAATCTCCCTGATCCTTATGCCTCAAAGAGGACAGTTTATAATCTTAGTTTGCTGTACTACAAGACTGCAGTACATGTAATTATTTCACTCTAGCACAGCATTTCTATTTTCCTTCACTTGTGCATTCGTGGAATCAGAATATTTAAGTAAGGGTGTGAGGAAGTAATCCTGCCTACATGGGAGAGAGACTGCAGGGGAACTTGACCGCTGCAAAAAGGTACTTTCTTCAAATTTTTACCTGCAGTTTCAATAGCAGGATATTTTGGCAAGTTCAAATAATTTAGTTGAAGCTGGTTGGGTTTATGTCAATATCTTGTAAAAGATCCAAAAAGATGTAGTCAGGTTAGTAATGTGCAAGGGATCTGTGGTTTAATTAATCTCAAATAAAAGATCATATATACAATTCTCTTTATTATTTGTTTTTTGAAAACAAAAATATATAGTTTCTAAGTTTGCATTTTTGGTTGTTACAGTCATATGTAGGAAAGATTTCAATGAAATGCTGCTGTCTTTCCTGTTTTCTTTTTGCCATAGTACTCTTTGATTGATTAATTGATCGATCGATTGATTGATTCACTGATTACCCAAGTCATACAATACAGAACTGCTGAGGAGCTGCTGCCTCTCTTGGCACTCAGGGGGTCCAAGGCATTGAAATTCATCCTGAACAGGGTGCCAATCCATTATAGTAGACACATGCACACACACACACACACACACACACACACACACACACACACACACACACACACACACACACACACACACACAAACACACACATGTATATATGCACACAGACACATGCGCGTGTGCACACACACACACACACATTTATGCATGCACAGCCACGCAATTTTCCCACACACATACATGCACACATATGTATACTCACGCAAACAAGCAGACAATCACAAACACCCACAGACATATACACATGCATACCAATGGACAAAATAGAAGATTACCAGTTCACCTACAGTATACCTCTGTAAAGTGGAAGGAAACTGCACCACCTAGCAAAACCTCACCCAGTCACACAGAGGATGTGCAAATATTACATAGAGAGCACATCAGCCAAGAATTGAACCGAGGCATGAAGCACCATGAAGCAGCAGTGTGAACCTGTGTGTCACTCTGCCCCCTCTGATGCTTTAGTTATAAAACCCCTTACTCCTTACTCCTTACCCCTTACCCCTTACCGCTTACTCCTTACTGCTTACCCCTTACTCCTTACTCCTTACCCCTTACTCCTTACTCCTTACCCCTTACCGCTTACTCCTTACCCCTTACTCCTTACTCCTTACTCCTTACTCCTTACCTCTTACCGCTTACTCCTTACTCCTTACCGCTTACTCCTTACTCCTTACTCCTTACCGCTTACTCCTTACTCCTTACTCCTTACCCCTTACTCCTTACTCCTTACTCCTTACCCCTTACCGCTTACTCCTTACTCCTTACTCCTTACTCCTTACTCCTTACCCCTTACTCCTTACTCCTTACTCCTTACCCCTTACTCTTTACTACTTACCCCTTACCCCTTACTCCTTCTGTTAAGTGCTGCATGATCTTCATCACCCACAGGAACTACCACCGGTTCAATCAGATGGGACTTGGACTTAAATTTCCTTTGAAAGGTGACACATCAGGATCAACATCCTTGATTCTGTTTACAGTGTCATTATTGGAATATAAATATAAAACAGTGATGTCAGACAGTAGATTCTACAATTGTAAATTCTTTTGCCTGAACTCCATAAAGCAGTTGAAAGCTGTGTTCTGCTTGTGAAACAGTGCTGGGATGCCTGTGCTTTGTTGCAATTATGCCATATTTCTTACAGAAAAATAATTTTGATTAAGGCTGGTCTGGCAAACCAGTTACTTATTTCAATTATAATAATATATTTTCATTATACTTCAGGGTAGGAAGCATTTGAAATGATGGCCTAGGTTGTTTGACTTGGCTTGCCATTTGAAAAATGTTGTCTTTCTATACAAAAGCCAATCAAATGAGCCTTTGTGGTAGGTTGTTTTTCTAAAGCTTTGAAAGAAGGGTGTCCTTCTGAAAGATTTGAGATGGCAGAGATAATCTCAAAATATATGGTGCTTGTCGTTGCATATAATCTCAAAATTTGTTGTTCTGAAGTAGATTTCTGAAAATAAGGCTCTCATAAAAGTTCAGATAGTCTTAAACAGCTTGAGTATGTCTGCAGACTTCGATTGGAGCTTAACATTCCGATTTGCAAAGTGACAAAAAGGAAGAGATGAGTAATTATGACCCCTTTATCTTAGCTTGACTGAAACACTGGTGAAATAAAGTGTTGTGGGTTATGCTGAATTACACATAGTAGCCGCGGTGGTACAGCGGTAGCATTGTTACCTCACAGCAAGAGATTTTCCCGTTCGATTCTCGGCGTGGCTTGGGAGTACCTTCTGATTGGAGTCTGCATGTCCTCTCTGCGGTTGGGTAACGTTTGAAAGACATGAGTGCATAAATGGGCATGCCTTCGTTGAAGGTCGAGCTGGCACCTCAGCAGTTCGTAAAAATCTACTGCCAATCATTAGCGGACTGGAGTTCCGCTGTGGCGACCCCTTACTGGGAAAAAGCCGAAAAGACAAACAAACAAACAGCTGTTGGCCTGCTGAACCAGGGAAGAACTGACTGAGCTTCCATTTCATTATTAGGAGGGAGGGGGCATAAGGATATGCATCTGTGCTAGAACGGGTGTGTGTGTGTGTGTGTGTGTGTGTGTGTGTGTGTGTGTGTGTGTGTGTGTGTGTGTGTGTGTGTGTGTGTGTATGTGTGTGTGTATGTGTGCGCATATGCTATAGGATATCGATAGACATCTGAAGATTAATGAATATGCTGACCTATGACAATTTGTATATTTTTAGGTTGGTTGAAGGAGGTTTCCTTTCACTGATTACCTCAGACTTTGACAGTGAAGTTAAGTTGGAGATAATGAGAAGGAATGGAGCCAAATATTTCTATTTTTTACTCACAGCTTCATATTTCTTTCTCTGCCTCCACAAAAGCCCCTGTTTAACAGTATATATTGCTTTGACTATTACCATTTGCTTACCAAAGAAATGCACTTCTCATATTTGGCTTTTTTCCCTTCTATTAAAAACATTCGTTTTATAGAAGTTATACTAATGTTTTTATACATTTGTTGATCAGCTAAGCCCACTGGCCACATGTCCCTTTTCAGGAGCAAAGCCAGAGTACTATCTGATCAGCTCAAAGTCTCACTGTAAGCCAATGGCAGTAGAAAGAAGCAAACACTCTACCCTTGACACAGGAAGCACTAAATGTTCTGTGTACATTTATAGCCTATTAGCAGAGTTTAATCAGTTATAACTTAAGCTATTATATTTCTAAGATAGACTCAGGGAAGGCCTATTCAAAGAATGCATGCTTACACGTTGTCTAATGATGTACTATTCCAAGAAGTAGGAATTATAGAAAAGGTTGCTAAAGTTACTGCTGCTCAGTAAAGGATTAGAATATTGACTATAAAATAGATCAACAGGTATCCATAAATACATATTAAAAAGTCACAATCTTTTACGCAAAGTGATTTCACTGACAGAAAATAAGACTGAATAAAAGTTGGAAAGTGACCACGCAGCTGTATTAGGCAAAAAGCAGTAGTCATTAACTGCTTGAATTTTACCACAAAGATGTTTTGTACGCTAATGATACAGCTTGAAAAACATAAAGGGATATAAGAAAAAAAAAACACTGAAAGGAAATAGCAAGAAGAACATAATGGCAAATGAAAAGTGACGTATGCTGTGATGTGACTCAGAGACCAGCATTGGGAACAATTTTAAATTATAGGTGAAAGGAGAAATCTGAAGAGGAAAGCTCTCCATTTCTGAATGACACAGAGTTGTATATATCCAAATATATGCCTTTTGTGGATAAAAATGTTCCAGGAGATTAAGATCCTAGGAAAAGCTGTTAAAGTATGAGAGCTGTGTTTTAATGCAGAGCACATATTATAAAGTATTGTCACCATACGAACATGAAAGTATTGCATGAAAAGGAAGAGGAAACCTTTAACGCAAAAGACATCCAGCGCTATTACACGGAATAATGTAAATGTAAGCAGGCAAGAGCTCTCAACAGTCATCTTTGGTGGTGGTGGAGCTTAGTCCCAGAGTAGGACCACTTACCTTCTTCCTTGTATTAGTCCCAGAGTAGGACCACTTACCTTCTTCCTTGTATTAGTCCCAGAGTAGGACCACTTACCTTCTTCCTTGTATTAGTCCCAGAGTAGGACCACTTACCTTCTTCCTTGTATTAGTCCCAGAGTAGGACCACTTACCTTCTTCCTTGTATTAGTCCCAGAGTAGGACCACTTACCTTCTTCCTTGTATTAGTCCCAGAGTAGGACCACTTACCTTCTTCCTTGTATTAGTCCCAGAGTAGGACCACTTACCTTCTTCCTTGTGTTTGTCCCAGAGTAGGACCACTTACCTTCTTCCTTGTATTAGTCCCAGAGTAGGACCACTTACCTTCTTCCTTGTATTAGTCCCAGAGTAGGACCACTTACCTTCTTCCTTGTATTAGTCCCAGAGTAGGACCACTTACCTTCTTCCTTGTATTAGTCCCAGAGTAGGACCACTTACCTTCTTCCTTGTATTAGTCCCAGAGTAGGACCACTTACCTTCTTCCTTGTATTAGTCCCAGAGTAGGACCACTTACCTTCTTCCTTGTATTAGTCCCAGAGTAGGACCACTTACCTTCTTCCTTGTGTTTCTCCCAGAGTAGGACCACTTACCTTCTTCCTTGTATTAGTCCCAGAGTAGGACCACTTACCTTCTTCCTTGTATTAGTCCCAGAGTAGGACCACTTACCTTCTTCCTTGTGTTTGTCCCAGAGTAGGACCACTTACCTTCTTCCTTGTATTAGTCCCAGAGTAGGACCACTTACCTTCTTCCTTGTATTAGTCCCAGAGTAGGACCACTTACCTTCTTCCTTGTATTAGTCCCAGAGTAGGACCACTTACCTTCTTCCTTGTATTAGTCCCAGAGTAGGACCACTTACCTTCTTCCTTGTATTAGTCCCAGAGTAGGACCACTTACCTTCTTCCTTGTATTAGTCCCAGAGTAGGACCACTTACCTTCTTCCTTGTATTAGTCCCAGAGTAGGACCACTTACCTTCTTCCTTGTGTTTGTCCCAGAGTAGGACCACTTACCTTCTTCCTTGTATTAGTCCCAGAGTAGGACCACTTACCTTCTTCCTTGTATTAGTCCCAGAGTAGGACCACTTACCTTCTTCCTTGTATTAGTCCCAGAGTAGGACCACTTACCTTCTTCCTTGTATTAGTCCCAGAGTAGGACCACTTACCTTCTTCCTTGTATTAGTCCCAGAGTAGGACCACTTACCTTCTTCCTTGTATTAGTCCCAGAGTAGGACCACTTACCTTCTTCCTTGTATTTGTTGCTAGTAAAACTTTTCCTTTTAAAAGATAAGTGCAGTCTGTAAGATCTTAGCATTTTTCACAGTTGAGTAAAGATGTAGAAGGAGCTGAGAAAAATTCACAATTAGTGTAATCTCCCATTTAAAATGAATCGACTGAGCTTCCAAATAGTCCACATGAATCAGTCTACCCCAGTCAAGAAATGCATAAATTAATAAAATACACTTTATGAATAACTTTAATATGAGCACTGTAGAGATGTATGTGAGATACAAGAGAAAACGATGAACCAGTTTTATGGAGATCCAGGAGCAGGGAGCAGGACTGAATATTGAAGAGGGCATCGTTGCAGTGGTTAGGACAGCATAAAATACCATTTCACAGAAATAATGGAAGGCAGTGGAAATCTCTCACAGCAAAGGCAGTGTGGGCAAAACAGCAGTTGTGTCTTATATACCTGATAGAAGCACAACAGGGTTGTAGGGGCATCGCACCAGGGATGAGACCACTTCAATTTAATAGAATTCAGAAATTAGAAATGATCATAAAAATAACCATACTGACTGGGCATCATGTTCATAGGTAAGTACTATGCTAACTGCCTTTGCAGGCTGTTTTAATCCTAGCCAATTTCCCTTTTCAAAATCCTACCCCATTTGCTTATAAATTAGCCTTACCTATCCTATGGTGTTTAATAATATATTGCCCCTAATGATAATAACTGTGATCATACCACAGCTAATTTGAGGGGACCCATGCATGGAATAAAGCATTTAAGACCTGCCACTGTCCATTAGTAGTACAGAGGCCAGTTCTGGGGTAAATTTTCTGTTTTTCATCCATAGAGCCAAGTTGCTTTTGAATATTGATGGGGATGAACTTTGTTTTATATGAATGTCTGTTCCAGAGCAGCAGTATCCTTTGCAAGATATACCCATCCCTTCAAACCATTCTGTTGATGTTGCAGAAGAGGTTTAGATCCCTGGACTGAGTATTTCTGATGCTATTTCACTTGCTGATGTGCCATAAATCTATAAGCAGTGGGTCAGAGGATGCCTTGTATACCAGACACAGGTCACCTCTTAGCAGTCTGTAGGATACTGAGTGTAGTGATTGGGCTTTGAGTCAGTCCATGTAAAACATGTTTAGGCCTTGTATTCTTTAGTAAGGTATCTCTGTGGGTGTTTCAGTTGTTGCATGTGCTAGACAAATACATGTCAAAGGAGCATTATAGTCAATGATTGGTCTTATGAGTAAAGTGGGACAATGACATCCCTAGATCTAGACACAATTCCTTTGTTTATAAGCTGTGCAGTATAGAAGGACTTTCTTACAACAATAGATACATGTTGGTCAAAAGTTAGGCCACTGTTCATATAAGTTTTCTTGTCCCAAACAACTGAGTCAACTCTTACGACCATATTGTCAATGTGGCAGTTTTGCGGGATAGATGATTTCCCAAAGGATACAATAATGCATTTTTGGCACTTTGGCAACAGTTATATATTTTGGACAAACCTTCCTGCAAGATGGGTAAGTCAGTTGGGGATTCAGTGACTGCTCCTAGCTTGCTGTCATCTGCAAACTTAATCAGCCAGAGCCCTTTGGTATTGGCTTTTACTTCAGAAAAGTATATGCCAAACAGGAGAAGTTTCGGCAGAGAACCCTAAGGGACTCCACTGGTGACTGGTCTCTTTGTGGAGGTAACTTCAGCTATTTTGATTATTTGTGTCCTAGCACTGACCCAGATGGCAATCCAGCTGGTGACACGGGTTTATTCAGAATTTATTTAGCTTTTTTTGCTATGCCTGAGTAGTGAATTGTGTCAAAACTGTTGGACATGTTGAGGCATGTGGTGTGTACCATTTTGTCTTCATCCATTGCTTTGGTGACCTTTTCAGAAAAAATCCACCAGGTTGAGTAAGCTTGATCTGCCTTTGACAAATTCAAACTGAGATAGGTCCAGTGTATGGAGGTTCCCTGTGTCCTGATTGAATAGTTCCATGATAAGTCTTTTTATGGCTTTGCATTTGAGGCTGGCCAGACTTATGGTCTGTAATTAGCTGGGGATGCGGAAGGTCTTCCTTTATGCAGGGGAATGACTGTAGCTGTTCTCCATTCACTTGGTATAAACCTGTATAGAGGCTGAGATTGAACAGTGTTGTTAGGGGTGTGGCTACATTATGCTTCATGCTATTTAACATACATCCAGGGATATTATCAGGACCCATCGATGTAATATTTTTAGCTTATGATAGCAGCTTTAGGACTTGGTCTTATGTGATAGCTGGTGGTGAGCCAGTTTCAGGTATATATTGAAAGAAAGACGAGGGGGAGAGGGGAGTAAACTTAGATCTACATTTATTGGCCAATAGATTTGCTATATCTTCAGCCTCAGTTTAGGTAATGTCATTCACAATCAGCTCAGTTCATTTCTGTGTTGTGCTTTTCAGATTATGAATATAATTAAAAAACTGCCTCGTGATTGTCTTTGGCTAGGGTAGTTATTTTAGCTTCAAACTTGACTTGGTGTACCTGAGTTGTTTGTTTATTTCAGTGACACGCACTCTAATATTCCAAGAATTACTCTTCTTACTTTTGGTCAAAATTATTTTCCTTTTACTATAAAGTTATTATGGTTCCACCATGTAGGTTTGTTTCTGGAGTTTTCCTGCACTTGTTCCTATAGGGTACAGCTGCATCTATGCAGGTGTTTACATGCTGGTATTGTGTGGTGGTGTATGTTTCTGCATATTCAGTAGAGTTAATTAGGTTTGGTGAGGATTTGAAGCTTACCAATGTATTACTTAGGAATAGGTAGTTTGTCTTAGTGAAATTTCCATGGGTGGAAGGGATCTCAGGTTTCAGTTTTATGTTGAAGGAGTCTGCTTTATGGTCAGAGTTGACAAGATCCAATATGTTATTTCCCCTAGTGGGTACTCTGACTAATTGTTCCAGTTCATTTGTATTGACAAATTCCAGAAATCTCTGAACTTGTGCAGTAGTAGTGGTGGTGTAGGTTTCACAGTCTATAGTTGGATAATTTAGATCACCTAGGAAAATGATATTGGGTTTGATAATGAGTGATTCCAGTTCCTGTAGCTAGGCCTTGTGGCCTTCTTTTGTCAGAGATGGAGTTCTGTAGCTTTCTGATGGACAAGAAGCTGTAGTGCATCATGTTGCTTCAGCAGCCTTGATGTGAGTCCCTTCTGGATGAAGACTGAAACATCTCCACCTTTCTTCCCCTGCTCTTTTTTTCATAATGTGCCATTGCAGTAATTGCATTAACAAATTCTTCTGAAACACTGTTTCTTTACCCTGATTTTATCTACTAGCAAAAACTAGTTATTTTCTGGACAGTGGCAGACAAGTAACGAGCTGCTATGTCTAACTACATCTACGCTTTTAGGAAATTAATGAGTGATGCTGGTTATAATCCTGTCATCACTTAATAACTAGTCCGTTTCCTGATAATTGCACTTAGTTCCAGCTTCAAATATTTCACATAGAAAAATATTACCTTTTGCTTTCAGTCTTGAGATGAGGATTCAATTTACTCCAGAAATAATTCCAACCAATGCAAGAACTCCACCAATAAAGAACCAGGTTGAAACTCTTGTGTTAAACTCTGGAAGAGAAATTTCAGACTTCTAGTATTATCACACTTAATGCAGCACTATTGCATTCATATGCTCAAAACAATTTCCATCTGAAAAAAATAATAAAAAAATATTGCCACAGTAATCCACTATTTTAATTGTAAGAGAGTGGGATGACTGAAGATATACACAGGATGAATACTTCTGGGTCACACAGTGTAGTTTTACTGATATAATGCATGTTATATGTGACAAAAGCTAAAGGATGGAGGCAGAATGGGGGATATGAGCACACAGTATAAAAAATCAGTGGTTTAAAAAGCACGCTTTATTATTCTTCCTCAGTGAGCACTTCAATCTAAGAAGAGAATTCCTTTTCTTCATGGCAGTTTTAAATGTTTTTTTACATAACCAGAACCAACCTTGAATTATACTGAAGACGCATACAAACATATGCACTCTGTTAACACTGAAAATAGTACTGCTACTTTATTTAGCTGTTTTGCAATGTGCGCATGAATTTTTGGGGGGGTGCAAATATACTGTGACTGAATTTGTTCTTTATGATTCTAATGATCAACTTGAGCTGAGTATACTTCTCAACCTCTCGGCACAAGAAATCAGGGCAAAGCCTAAATCAATGGGGGCACAAAGGCGCAAAAATAAGGACAGATTTTAAATATTGCTCTTAGAAACGTAGAAAATTGTTAGAATAACAGTATGTGTGTTAATATGCATTTCATGAAGGATATGAAGTCTGAAACTCAAATGTATGCCATTATTTAGTGACTTCAATCCTCAATGATTGGCAGGAAACCACAAATTTTATAAGGAGCAGGTCAAATGTATTAGGCAAAAGTCTGGACATTCTGGGAAAATCTGGACAGTAGAGAAGTATGAACCTGACAGAATATTGTTAGCAAGTTAGATTAAATGTCTGTTAGCAACCTGCTATTAATGGAAAAAAAGTTTAAATTATATTGAAAAAATGGAAACTGAGGCATTAAAACATATACTCATCATGATTTCTTTTGCATTTGATACTTTTATCAGGTGATATTTCTACCATGTGCCTTTTTATTATGTGACTTTTTTATAAGTTCATTGGCCAAAGAAGAGTATTGGGAAGCTCAGCTACATCACTTCTTACTGATGGAGTTACCTATACATGCACACTCTTCTATTGGCTGAGCAGATGAAGGTTGAGAATTGAATGTTGAGGTGAATTTCATCACAATGCATAGTATTGTATTGCACTGTATGAGCTAGCAGTGTACTTTTCAGGGTTTTTTCCCATTTCTTTACTGTGCTGTGACTGTGGAGTTGGCATATATAATTTTGGGGCTGTGGGGGCTTGCCCCCCCACATCAGTGCATTCAATGGGGAGTTGCCCCCTAGAAAAAAATGTTTTTGTGCTCTTTATGTTTTTACTGCGCACCATTTTCAGTATGTGATTTATGATGAATAGTGAGATGAAAAATTGTTGTTCAAGTGTGTAGTGAATCCGTTATGGAAGACAAACAATGCCCCCCATTAAGTAAACTTTCTGCATGTATCCTCATAGAAAATTTGCAGTCATTCATCCTGTTATCTAGACTAGATTTATAGGTGGCCAGAGAAGTATTCTGCTTGATAAGTAAGGACACCCTATTCTAGAAATGGGAATACATTCCATTATATATCTGTCACAGCATTTGGTGTTGTTGCTGTGACAGTAGGTTTAGGTCTGAGGAACTGGTGTTTGCTTTACCACTCATTCTATTTAGGTGAAGGTTATCAAAGAGTGCTGGGTCATTTATAGCAGAAAAAGTTATGACTCCTCAGGAGGCACATGGCATTGAGTAGAAGGTCAGAGCTTTTAGTCTATCAGAGTAGCTAATGGTACTAAAACCTGAGATACTTTTGGTGAGGAAACAAACACTGAGGTCTGCTTAGTGCTTGACATGCCAAAGGGTGCATTATTTTTAATAGTGGCCCTAATAAGGGAAGAATAAAGTGAGACTATATCTTCTTTCAACCTTGTGGGAATACAAAAAGGATAAGTTGTGCAAGAAGGAAGGCTTTTCTAACCACAGCAGAGATATGGAGTGCAGTCTGTTACTCATTACATCCGAGTGACACCTCCAGGTGCATCTGCAGTTAACTCCTACTGACGTCTCTTGGCGTCAAATATTGCTTGTTCATATTTGCATCAATAATTCCAAAACCATGTTATGTACAAGGTTTTGAAAATCATCTTAAAGCTTACACAGTGGCATACTCAACTACATTAATATTTGACCTCTGTCTAGTGCAGATAAATAGATATTAACGGTTGTTTTTATTATATCAATTTATATAGATATAATTTCCACATTTTTGTAAATATCTCAACAACCAAGTAACACAGACAGAACTCCTTAGTCTCATATGAAAGTTGTCAGCTAGATGAATAAAATGCTGCTAACAGTATGTGTGTAACTGGAATAACAGAAACTGAAAAGATGTGCCATTTCTTAGCATAAAGTTGATAAAGTTAAATGTACAACTTTATAATAACTCGTAATCTCTTTTTCATTTCATTTTAATAGCTCCTTAACATGCCATCACAGTTTTGGGGGCTGACTTCCTTAATTAAAAATCTTATCAAATATCAATAGCCTACAATACTAAGAGTAAACAATAAGTAAAAAAATAGCACTAAGATTATTATTCTGAGATGCCCTACACTAGAAACAATTAATCCGTTTGCCACTTGTTCTTCATACCTATATGTTTACACTCATATTTTCATAACTAAGTTAACTATACGTTATTGATGGAGATGGTGTAACATATTCATGGTGGGAGATAGAAAAACATGTTGTGAATGTCAGCTGCTAGTGCACTATACTGGAGGTATTGCTTATTGTTTTCTGTACTGGCAGTGTTGATAGTTGTTGTTAGTAATTACAGATATATGCAGCATTTGTGTCTCTACATTATTATTTTCCAAAATTAGATGACTTGCTAAGTATTGTAAGGCATTGGGTGAAACCTTAGATGATGTTGAAGAAAACTCTGATTATTACACTGTAAGTTGTACATAGTGAGAGACAACATTGTTTATGTTGTTAATTATACAAATGAGCGCAAAAAAGAAAAAGAAAACACTCAGAGGAAATTCTTGCTGTTCTGTGAAGGTCCCTGTCTGATTAACAAAAGTTTTCTGACACTTAGGCTGTATAGTTTCCAAGATATGAAAAAATGTTTATGAAACTTCAGAGAGGGAAAAAATTCTGTGGTTTGTGTGTGTGTTTATATATATATATATATATATATATATATATATATATATATATATATATATATTGTATAAAATATTACAGATATTATAGTATTAATGTAAAGTCTGTGAATGAATAACTATATTGACTTCAATCAATGGGTCCAGACAAATATCTTTGTCATGAAGCCGATTTTATCTAATTCCTAACAACACTGTTCAGCTTTAGCCTCTATAGAAGTTTTATAACTAGTGAAAGGAGAACTACAGTCATTCTCCTGCATAAGGAAGGCTCTTCCACAGTCTGAGGCAATTACAGATCCATAAGTCTGAACAGCCTTATATGCAAAGCTATGGAAAGAGTTATCATGGAACTAATCAATAAGGACATTGGGAACCTCCAATCACTGGACCCGTCTCAGTTTGGATTTGTTAAGGACAGGTCCTGCTTACTCAATGTGATGAACTTCTTTGAAAAGGTCACCAAAGCAATGGATGAAGTTAAAACAGTAAACACCGCATACTTCAACAAGGACAAGGGTTTTAACACAGTGCCCCATTTGGGCATAGCAGAAAAGCTAAATAAACTGGGAATAAACTTCTACATCACCCACTGGATTCCCAGCTGCCTCACAGAAAGGATGCAGGAGATCAAATAGATCCAAAAAGATACAAGTCACCAGTGGTGTCTCCCAGGATTCAGTGCTGGGACCTCTCCTGTTTGGCATCTACTTTTCTGAAGTAAAAGCCAATACCAAAGGCTCTGGCTGACTAAGTCTGCAAATGACTGCAAGATAGGATCAGTTTTTGAGTCCCCAGATTACTTAGCCATCTTGCAGGAAGGCTATTTTCAAACAAATAATTGGTGCCAGAATCATGGACTGAAACTAGATGCCAAAAATGCATTATTGTATCCTTTGGGAAGTCATCTTCCTCAGGCGACTACCACATTGACAATACTCCCCTGAGAGTTGACCCAGTTGTTTGAGATTTGGGAACTTACAAGGATAGCAACCTAATTTTGACCAACATGTTTCCACTGCCATAAGAAAGTCCTTCTTTACTGGGAAGCTTATTAACTAAGGGATTGAAACTAGATCTAAATATGTCATTGCCCCCCTTTATTCATCCCTCATAAGCCTAATCATTGGGTATAACACCCTGTCCAGAGATAGGCAACAACTGGAATGCCCATACCTTACTAAAATGTTACAAGAGTTAAGTAGTATGTCCTACGTGGACCACTTCAAAGCTCTGTCACTGTATTCGATATCATAGACTGCTAAGATGTGATCTGTATCTAGTATGCAAGGCATCCTCCAACCTAACACTGACGGGCCTAAAGCACATCAGCAAGTCAAATGGCATCAGAAATACTTGGTTCAGGGATGTAAACCTCTTCTGCAACATAAACAGAATAGATTGGAGAGACAGGCATATCTCACAGAGGATACCACTGCTCTGGAATAGACTTCTCATCCATGTAAATCAAAGCTCATCCCTGCCCATATTCAAGTGTAACTTGGATTTATGGATGGGTAATAGCAAATTTACACCAGGACTAGCCCCTGTACTACTAATGGATAGGGGCAGCTCCTAAAGGCTTTATCTGATGTATAGGTCCCCTCAAATTATCTATGGTATAAGTCCCGTTACGCTTACTAGGGGTAATATATAATTACCAACCATGGGATGGGTAAGGTCAATCTAACACAAACAAGACAGGTTAATTCAAGCACCAAAATGGAAACTGGCTAGGTTTAAAATAGCCCTCAGGGTTAGCTAGCCTAGTACTTACCTATGAACTGATGTTTGGTTGGCTTATGATGTTTACATTTCTCAGAAAACACCTCTGGAATGTGAGGATGACTATGGGCTGCTAGAGATGTGACATTCCACAAGCCCAGAAGTGATAATGTCTTTTGTAATTGATCTTGTATGTATTAGTGTGTGGATTTGAATATGCATGCTATACTAATTAGGTGTCCTTGATTGTCCTTGATCTTAAGGTCCTTTCTTCCAGATTCTCTCATCTGGAGACTGAGAGGTATGTCCACATTGGAAGAAGAGTAACATATGTTTTTTTAAAACCACTGATTTATTTTTATTTTTTCCAAGTTTGTTTAGTATTTCTGCTGGCTATGCCCTTGCAACTCCCACTCTAATATGACCCACCCCATCCAAACACTACCTTTCTTTCCACCCCACTAACTACCTTGATTATAGCAAGCTCAGATGCTCATAAGCCTAGTACTTATACAGCAGGAACTTCTTATTGTAACATTTGTTAATGTCTGTTATGTACTTCGCAGATAAAGATTCTAGTTGTCTACTGATGTACTATGTTCTTCATCTGTAAATATGTTTGTAATTAATTGCTATGTTAATCAAATTGTTAATCGCTATGTAATCCAATGTAACTACTGTCTGTTTATTTTAACTGTGGAGCTTTTCTCCCCCGGGCCTCTGCTGAAAATGGACCTATATCCAGTTGGACACTCCCGGTCAACAAATGTCAATAAATAAATAAATTAATTAATTAATAAAAAATGTTTGGCTTTATTACAAGTACTTATTTGTTTTTTGGATATGAACACATAAAACAGACAGGGAATGCCTGATAAGAGTTGTATAACAGATTATAAATATTATAAAAGAAAACTGAGAAAAGAAGGTAGGAAAATAAATTCAGGGATGGTACCAGTGTTGCAATGAGGGTTAATGCAGGGTGCAGAAAGATAAAGAAATTAGATGAAATATAAAAGATGGATTGAAAGAAGAAAGACTAAAAGTGACAAAGTAAAAGTGGATAAAAAAGACAACAGACTGACAAATCTACAGAAATATCAGCGAAGAGCATACAAGACAAAAAAGAAAATTCATGAGTAGTAGGATGGGAAAATGCCAGTTAGACACTGGTATGAAAATTGAAAATAGAGGAAAAGGGAAACAATATAGTTAATTTATCTATAGACCACTTCAGCAAAACCCTCTTTTGTAACCACACGTGAATCAAAGCTCACTGGAAAACATAATCTAAGTGTCTTGTGGGAAAAAAGGCTTTGTCTTCTCCCATGTACAACATCCTAGCAGAGAAGAACCCAATATCAACTATTTTATGGATTATTTGTTGTTCATTAGAAGGACAGAATGTACTTGAGATGAAACTGGATACATTTTTTTTAAATTATGATGATGTGTCTGTGACGATGTGAGGTATTGCCAGCTATGCCAGGAGAAGTAGGGCAGTGGATATGTAACATATGCCAGCACAGTTAGCGGGAATTTTGTAAAGAATTATGTATCATTTGTATATAAAACTGATTTGTACAGATGCATGTGTAGAAAAATATGTTTGTAAAGCTGCTTTTATTAAAAATGTACCAACAGTGTGCCCTGTTGGACAAAAAATATATATACATGTATTATTGTAACTGTTTAAATGCATATGTTTTAAAATAGGATACTGGAAGAGAAGAGGTTAATCTCAATCCACCCAACTTTGAAAATAGTTTGAAATTAAATTACCTGGCTTAGGCAACAAAGATTGTATCTTACCGATTCTCAATGCAGCCATAGGCAAAAAGTCTGTACTAGGAAGCTTTCTGCTGATTACCAGATAAAATACACACTCCCTGTAATCACCATCTATAACCTACACAGAACTTTCAATATGAAAAAAGATGAAAAAATCCTTAGGTTTTTCAACATAAGAACTTGAAACTTATCATTTTACTCTACTAATGTTTGGTCTCTATGAGCCAATTTGTAACCATAGCCTAATTTGTTTAGTAAATATCTTAAAGGATTATGGACAAAGCAGCAAACATGATATAGAATCAAACTGGAATACCCCCTTTGAATTTTTATACCTGGGATACTAATTTTCCCTTTGTCATGACTTAACTGCAAAGTGGTTTGCCACTGTTTCATGGTCGCTGTAATGTAATTGATCAGTGTAGGGGAAATCTTATAGATCGGTATGCATTCCTTTATCCAGGTGTGTGTGGGATGCTGCCACATGCTCTTTTGTACTCTGTCCATGCCATACTTAGAGTCTTCCTTTTTTATAATTCTCTATTATATCTTTATTTAGCAATAAACGATCCTTTGTTCCACATGACTTCCTTTTGTTTCTCTGTTGTTCTAGAAATGATCTACCTTATGGATTTTCAGATATTTATTTCTCTCAATTATAAATGCTTTATCAGTTTTTCTGCCTCATTTATGCTTGAAATGGGGACACAGTATTTGGCAACCAAAACAATGAACAGATGCAAATAAATTATTAAATCCACAAAGAGTCAAGTAATCCACTTTGCTCATACTGGTGGGTATCTAGGGTCTGACAGGGAAGATAAATGCTTTTTGCCTAAAGAAGGCTCAGCCAAATTCAATTTGGAATTAGAATCTTTTTTGAAACATTCAACTTGGGTCAGCCAGTATAAAAATTAATGTGATCAGTTTATATAATTTCCAGAAGAGGGAGATATGCTGGTGGTCATGTATATAGTTAATATTTTGTCTTAATGTTAGTATGGAGTGGTACTACCAAACTCTGGCACATGACAAGTAAGTAGAGATGTAGTTTTAGTGAGTGTTCCTTTAGCCATTTTACAGGGCACACCTGTCATCTATGGGGACGTTATGTCACCACTGTGATGAATGGGTAAGATCTGGTAGTAACTTTCCTCTTCATGTATTGAAAATGACAAGTGGGATAAGTTCAGTTCATATCAAGCAGCTATGATGCATTTTCTGGCAGAATAGCAAGCTTATGGTTACTATGATAGTGATAGCAATCTTTCCTTTTTGCAAAGTCTTTAATCTGAATATACAGAACTGAACTTTGCATTATTAAATACTACAGCATGTATTCCTGAGTGATAATTAACATACGAGATGTACTTAGTACTTTAAAAAAAAAAATCCAGTTTAGTAGATTATGATATTATGATACAGAAAAATGTAATACACAGAAGCATGGTGTTTCAGAAATGCAAGTAGTAAAGTGCCATTAATACTCCAGTTCCAGCTGAGGTCTATTTTAAGAAGGAAGGTCAAAGAAAAATGTGGTTGGTCTAATGCAGGCAGGACGTACTGTCTTTGAACTTGTTTAGACCAATGCCAGTGGGGCTTCTGTTGTGAGGTAAGGACATTTGACAAGACAAAAAATGTTACCAGACTGTTCTGAGAAGACCTCCCTTCACCGTACCACTTAATTGCATTAAAAATTATTTATTTGCCATGTACTTACCTATAGTTGCAGTGATAGCATTTGTAGAACTGCAGTGCTGTACCATACATGTGAACTTAGATTTGCTCTTCTCTTCATTGTTAATGTATGCAATAATTGAAAAAAAAGTTTTGTCACTGTTTGGTAAGATATCAGTTGTTGTCATCTTGTCTTTGAGATTTTATCCATTTTGTAACCAAACCACATCGATATTTTTTGGGTAGAAGCCATGTACATAGCAAGCAAGACTGACAATTTCCTGCTCGTGAGGTTCTTCGACAATTGTCACTGAAGGCTGAACTGCATAAATAAGATGGATGATACATGTTAACATCAATTTAACTCACAACAATGGATTATTTTCTAATACGAAACATTATGAAACAATGTGGCACATTTGGTTAAAAATGCAGCAAACTCATGTATAATCAAAGGTGTAAACATCTATTAAAACACAAGCAGCCTAGCTGTAAAAGTATACATTTTATGCAAAATCCATTATTACACATTCGTTTCCTGTTATTACACATTAGTTTCCTGTTGCCGTTTATGTTGCGGTGGTACAGCGGTTGGCATTGTTGCCTCACAGCAAGTGGTTCTCCTATTCAAGTCTCGGCTGGAGTGCCTTCTGTGTCGAGTCTGCATGTCATCCCCACGGTCGAGTGCCCTATGAAAGACATGCGTGAATGGGCATGCCTTCGCTGAAGGTTGGGCGTCGGGCTGGCAACTTAGCACCATAAAAATCTACTGCCAATCATTAGCGGAGAGGAGTTCCGCTGTGGCAACCCCTAACCGGGAAAAGCGGAAAAGACAAACAAGTTTCCTGTTGCCGTTTACCACAACCTTGTATTTGTGTAATAAAGAACTTATCTAACGCTTCCCATTTATGCTGTAGGAACATATATTTAAACTAAATAAATTACTAATAATTATTTTCATCTTTTATTGGTGTTAATACCACCAATTGTATTATCTTTTGTCCCCAGACTGGGATAGATATTAATAATTGGTTTAAGTGATTTCATTGTTTTTTTTGAATCATATGAATTGCTAACAAGTAAAAGAAGAGGGAACTGAGAGAATGCATATGAAAGACAGAAATTCAGAAAACAAATTAATCTCGAAGCATAACACAAGATTAGTCAGTTCGTCTTTCATTCATTATCTCTTTCTCTCTCCCCTGTCTTTTCCTTTTCTTTCTCTCTCTCGTTTCCCCTTTCCATGTAGATCAGAAAACACAAATACACAGTATTTTCAATTCCTAAGAGCACAAGTAGAAATATGTTGTGGGTGTACATATATTACAGCTATATTGTATTGTATGCTTAGCCTCTACTCTGTTCTGTTGCAAGAAACTAAACTTCTATGGCAAAGAAAGTAAGGCAAGGACAGAATTACAATAAAAAAAAAATGTGGGTTTAAACTTTATGAACTTTATGTGTAGACACTGCAATGTATAATTTAAATAACCTGCTGGAATTAAAGCACAACTCTCAAGTATCTAGATTTTTTTGCCTCAGATTTTGGCCTATTTCTCATAAAATTGTGGGTTTCTGGCAAATTACTAGCAATTCATTGTAGACTGAAGTCAAACAATAATGACAGACATTTGAGTTCATGCTAATGCAAATCTTGTTAGTCTATCAACTTTCTAAGTTTGTAAGAGCAATATTTAAAAATGTGCCCCTATTTTTGGGCCTTTGCCCCCCACTATTTATGGCTTTGTCCAGATTTCTTGCTCTAACAGGTTGAGAGGTATGAATTCAAGGCAAAAATACATGCCTGCATTCTAGATTGCAATGGAATGAGGAGGTTTCTAGACTTACTTTATCAAATATAGGAACTGGAAGAGCATGTATATTGCTGAAAAGATAAAAGCATTTGCTGTAAATCATAGATCTAAGTAAACAACAAGCAAGAAACTTTTAAACAGACAGAAAAAACAAATAACACTGCTAAGGCCACAATTAGTTCGAGGAAGATGGTTTAAAAGCGTTTGAAAGAGATCATCCCTCGAATTCGGAAAAAAATATGCTGTGATTGCATAAACTGCCTACCTCAGGTAGGTCAATTTACATGACTGTGAAAATGCTATTCAGAGACATCTTTAGCCACAAGGAGGAAAACCTTGTTTTTCACTCATTTGCATGTATCTGAAATGCACTGTTACACTGCTCTTGCTAACAGCCTTTGTGGCAGTAGTGTTCTTTGGTGACCTGTACATTGCAATGGCAGAGGCACCTCCACACTCACACAAACTCATCCAGACATTCATTCACACACACACACACACACACACACACACACACACACACACACACACACACACACACAGACTTTCTCTCATCCTGCTCTGTGCATACCCCTGCAAACTTATGCACACACACTGCTTTGTGCCTATATACACACTCACACATATGCCCACTTCTACATCTCTGCTGAATTTTGTTGAACTTACCTGCACCATGGCTTTTTTGTCGACTTAATTGGTTGACTGCTATCTTTTGACCGAGTTAAATTTTCCATTTGACCTTAGTAATTTACTCAGCTGGCATTTCCAGGTAAGAGTACATGGCTAATTAGTATTAGCCATTCCCCCTGATTGTGTCATTTACCATGTACTTTGGCCAGTGGGATCACCCTTCATGCTGATTCTCCGTCTCTCAGAAAACCAGTGTAGAGGAGTGGTCTCTGAATCAGACAGGGTTACTGTAATGGGGTGGTATACACTCACGATAAAGCTTACCACTCGCTGTAAATCTTTCTCAATCTCAGAGAATTTCTACTGTTTAATTTGATGGGTAGTTTGAATGACAAAACCTGAGATATTTTTTTTTTATTATTTTAAAAACTTTAAGGAATGCTTTTCAGAGCTATATAAGGACAATAATCTAATAAAAAGTTGTCTTTGTTAGAAAACTATGATGCCAAAGTGTATGTTTGCATGTGTATGAGTGTGTGTGGAGGTGTTAATAAAACCGGCCTTGGATAACTTAGATAAGTTTTACTCTGAAAAATTCAGCTTTCTGGTCTATTGATGTTTTTGTTTGAGTGCATCCTGAAGAATCCAGAATACAAGGTACTACCACCAAACTTCTCAATACTAATTAGCCATGTACTCTTACCTGGAAATGCCAGCTGAGGTTCTGGAGCATTTCTCCCCAGGCCTCCGCTGAAAACAGGATCTGTGGAACCTAGTCGGACTTTCCCGGTTAACAAATGTTAAAAAAAAAAAAAAATTTTGCTGAGATTGAACATAGAAATAAACACCTTTGAAAAGTCAGTAGATCCAGCTAAAAATCTGGACATCTGACTGACATAAAAGTTAAATAAATAGCACATAACTATTTCCGCTTCCAGTAGAAATGTGGGCTACTACTCAAAAACACATATTTAAAAAGAAAAGAGTAACAGAAATGATGGAGAAATATAAACAGGTGTATATTAAATCAGCAAACACTTAAAAAAGTGAACACTGATTTATCGACCCCATGTAAGTAAAAGCTTACAATCCCGAATACCTGGAACAGCGATTTTTTTTCCCAGGGAAAAAAATCGCTGTTCCACAAAAAATAAAAGTAAAAATAAAAACTTCAAAACATTACATAAAGTGGGAGGCTTCACCCCCCACCCCCCAATGTGGGGAGCTGTGCCCCCCCATCCCCTACTTAAATATACCAACTCTGAGATTGCACTACAGTGAGGAAAACAGCAAAGTAACGGAGGCAGTCAAGCGACTTCTTTCCCCAGGGAAAGAAATCGCTTGTATGCTGTTTTGCTATTTTGCTGTTTCGTGCTTTCAGGTTCGATCAAGACGCATTCGAAAGATTGCACCTTTGATTATATAATAGGAACCCATATAAACACATTATCAAAGACAGTAAAAAATCTGTAGACTTTAATGAAGTGTATAGCAAAATTGTACCACAAAAGGTAATTTATTTTTGCTTCAAAAAAGGGAAAAGTAAGTTGTCCTGGTCCACTTCAATAACACACATCACACCAAATGACATTTGACAACCTTTATTAGAGTTCGATAGCATAGCTTTGATCACCAACTTTATTAATTACAACTATCCAGGATACAATTGATTATAAATACAGCATAATATTCTTGTACTGTTAATCAGGGCAGCGTACCTACTCATCCTGCACAAGTAAGCAGCGTCCATGCCTCTACTCACTTACTTTACTTATGAAGCAGCGTCCTATCTCACTTCATACACCATTCATTGCAATGTTAATCAGGGCAGTGTACCTACTCACCCTACCCAACAAGCAGGGTCCATACCGCTACTTGCTTACTTTACTTATGAAGCAGCGTACCAACTCACTTTATACACCATCCATTGAATTTGCCTTCCACCAAGTAAGCACCATTCTTACTTCAGCTTGCATATCTATTCAGCAAGCTTCCTCCAACTACTCATTTCTTTTCCCCAGGTCCTTGAAATGAACATCCAGACATCAGAGGGGGAACAGAAGAGGACAAGCCTATCCCTCTTCTCCACCAACCAGCCTGACCAGGCTGTTCCCCCTCCCTTCTACCCCAAATTGTTCAATCTACTTTCCATAAAGGGAAAGTTAAGCCAAGCATCATTTGTTGTACCCATCATCTGTAAAGTACCTTAGAATCCCAGTTCTGTATGTGCAACAACTCCATTACTGTAGGGAACAGTTTAACTCCAACTTTAATGTCCTACCTTAGCTGGCAGAAAACCAGCACCTCTTGACCTAATTCCCGAAAACCCGCCTATGCTCAGCAACAAAATACTCTACATACCCAGCCATAAACACCCCCAATTCACTCATTACCCAACCATTCTTAACCCCTGTTTGGCCCTGGCCTTTCCCCTGGAGAGATCTTTCCTTATATTACCTATACCACTAGTAGGCAATTAAGACCTGTCCTACCGCAGCCTTATCCTGCAACCAAGCTTCCTTTAAACCTTCTAACTCCCCTGTAACAACGCACTCAGCTTTAACACTACCCCACCAACTGCCTACCTACCACACTTCTTAAAACTCTACTCACCAAACTGATCCAAACACCAAGTGAAATGATCCTTGTGGTATCCTGTAAAACCTTAACTTGTTATGTAACATTAACACTACCTACTCAAGGGACAAATTTGTCACCCTAAAGACACCACCTGTTAGGAACAAACTCCAGCATCCTATCAAACACCTCATTGGTCCTCCCCTAAATATGGTTTAACCACTGAATGAGTAAATACAACAACCCCAAGGTTCTTAAGAAAGCAAGGGTTGAACTTCACTGGCTTGCAAGAGCCATAGGGGTTTAGCCTAATAAGCCCTGCGTTCCTATGAATGTCGTGCCTACTCATCCCCTGGGATCTCCACACTCCCCATAACCATCCCCACCCATTACCCCCTTGGCCCCCCCTACCTGCCTCTTCCTTACTTGCCCCTATACCGATGCCATAATCAGCTCCCAATTATTGAACACAGTGCTCTAATATGTCTTAATAAGATGATTACTCAGACCCACTTTGAGCTCCATTCAGGTGGCAAAACGTCCGACCTATCAAAACGTTACCTTTCAGATCCCCTTTCAAGCCACCGCATGATGCCTCCTGCCCTCCAGCAATTTCAGTCAATAACTGTTGCCACCTTGAGCTCCCCATGTGTAACATCTCTGCTTGCCACTGCTTCCATCACCTTCGAATTCACTGTGTATTGCCACCCCTGATACTCTTCCATCAGTAACTGTCACCCACTTGTGCTCCCCATGTGTAACCTCCTCACTCGCCACTCCCAAAATCATTCCCCAAGCCTGACTCTTGTAGTACCCTAGCAGGAACTCTACTACTACCCTTAAACTCTAAATAATTAACTCCATATGCGTACAACCCATAAGTGACTGAGGCAAAAGCCAAGAACTAGGGAATTATTTATCCTAAACAATTAATGGGGTTACAGCCACCCATGCTCCCTCTTCACCTGCCCACACACTAACTGAAACCACCAATTCTGCCATGCATTAATGAACACTGAACAACATAAGATTACCTATGTCCTCATTGTGCACAACTCCAGCAACCGGCACATCCACCCCATCAGCGTCAATTACCTTTAACCAACTCTTGCAGGCCAGCAACTCTTGCTCACTTTGCACACCATCTATCCATGAAGACACCACCGATACTTGCACCTCCACCTGTAGAACTCACTTCCTGCAGGTCACCGACCGATGCCCACTCTGCTCTCCCCGCCTGCAATGAAAGAAAATTTGTTAATTCTCAGCACATATATACCCAAGTTCCTAATCCAACCTTACTGTCCCTGGGGCAACCCTTTTCCTCAACTGCACAGCCATTACACTGACCCGCACCACAAACTACATGCAATCAATACAATCCGAAAGGTGTTTCAAAGAACACATGCATGTTTGCATGAGCCTAAAATTGTGTGCAGTGGCCTATGGTTTGAAAACAGCCCAAAGATAAGCTTTATCAGTTTGTATGAGAAATATTTAAAAAACTGACCATACTTTCGGGCCTCTGCCCCACTTTTACTTATGGCTTTCTCCAGATTTCTTGCTCCAAGAAGCTGGGAAGTATGCAGAGCTCCTCGGAGTTACAACCCATACAAAGAGAACAGGGCAGTTTAAGTAACAACAACAATGTTTAGGTTAGTGTGACTAGTGTTCTGTGAGCAAATATTTAAGGAATTCAACGTTTACAATGTCGTTTGAAACCGTGATGGCTTCAGACGCGGATGGTGCACTCACTGTAGGGGAATCCAAACACAACCATGGTGTGTGTTTAAAACTTTAGACCTACAGACAATTACACCTCTCCACTTAAATAACGCCATTCAGTTTCTTTTCCACAGATATGGAGATGGCCGTGATGCCATCCCTCCCCTTTAAATATGGCAGAGTATAATTTCCAATGATTTACGAATTAGCAGACAACTACTTATAAAACATTATAAAACACTTTAGATGCGTTGTTTTGTTCCTAATTTGTTTATTCCTTACACCCAAACAGTACTACCAAGTTGAATCGCTTATCACAAATCACAGTGATAAGTAAAACTCGCTTCGTTTAAAAAAAAAAAAAAAACATGACAAACCAAAATCGGATAGTTGAGTGGTTTGTTCATGGGCACACACTCTCCATCCTCCCCCAACAACCACAGCAAGTCCGTTCTGTCCGCCCATCAAAACAGGAGAATCCAAGCAGACATTGAAGTTGGTAAATCAAAATAAATAGCCACTTGCCAATTTTGCTCCTTCAGACAAAGATCCATGCAATGTGAAAGGGGCAACGAGTTGCTCGCGCGATGTGCACGACCCAAGAAATCAGCAGCGAGACTCCCAGGCTTTGTCAAGAGCAGCTGCCAACCTACAAACACTGCACCGCCCAGGATTGTAAAATGAATGCCTTTCTCTGCTTGATTGTTTTAGTTATGTGCTATACCATCAGAATGTTTTTTTTTTTTTTTTTTTTTCCCCTTTTTGCTTTTATCAGTTTGTTTACTTATAATATGCAATGAAAGAAACCTGCCATCAGTCCTCTGAATGTACATCACACTCTTGTCAAGTCTCTTAAACCATTTTTCGATACCAGCTGTAGTTTTAAAACAAAATTGCTGAGGATCATAGAGGTTTAGTACAATGTGCAGTGCAAAACAGCATGGGAAGTGGTCAAGTTCAGAATACGGGTGATTCAAAGACATCAGCTGTCTAAAAACCAAATAAAAGAGTACATGTAATATGCAGGAAATGCAATTTCAAATGCAAAATACAAATCAAGGTTGTACTGAGTCTGTGACAAAAGAAGCAGACCAGAGCCGCGTATAATTCAAAACGTATTTAACAAACAGTAAAATAACAGTTGAGGCATCATGATGGCAGCGCAGTTGTGTATACAGTTCAAAATACCATTGCTTGCTTTTCATAGTGATAGAGGCTTTGGACTGCCAAAAGGAAAATCCGGCATGCATGCACAAGGTGTACCTGCCAACAACCTACCTCCAAGCCCATGAAAAGCCCTTTGGGTTGAGGTGAAAACGCACCAACAATGGCCACACCCCAAATGCCACAGACAAGCTAGCTCTTCACAGGAAAAAAAAAACACCAACCCTTTATGAGGCTCAACCCCTACATGACCATTACAGCCTCGACAGCAGGAATCATCACAAAGATTCGCCAGAAAACAACAAGCTCTATGAGGAACTGACTGAAACCCTGAGGCAAGCCTGCCCCTTTAATCTAGACATTCCAAAAAACCCACTGGTTGAGTACAGCAGGACATGAGTGGGCACTATGGGACAATGATCCACTTTTATTTATTTATTTATTTTTAATATAAACTTCTTTGTGACAAAGCTCCTTACTCACGGAGCCCTCCCCCAACATGTGAAAGCCTGCGAAAACCAAATGCCATCATGGGCGCAAAAGAAATACCGATTTTAAAACCATATAAATATTCAATAACAAACAAGACTGCCTTAATCAGTCTAAGCTCAAGTTAGCACCTTGATTCCCCAGACCATGAGCAAAAAAAAAAAAAGAACACCCCAAGGAAAACAGAAAAAGAAATCAATAAATAAAGACATATATACTGACCACCTGCCTCCAACCCGTACCCAGAGGTCTACCATCTCTCTTGGACATACCTACAGGTCATCATGGGTGTACCCTGCCATAGCAAGTTCACGCCAAAATGTGATTGCTTAACCCAACTACACTAGACTAAACCTCTTAAGCCCCTCCCCAGCATTATCTCATTACCTCCCAACCATCCCTGCCTCCATTTAACCCTTTCACCTCCCCAACCCACTTAACTCCCCCAAATATTAACCTAACCCCCTCCCATGAAGATGTCCCAGGACAACTTAGTCTGTTGCCAAACTTCATATGTGTGTCCTCTTTTGTAAATTACTGTTGTCACTAGTATGTGGTCCACTTTTGTGATTCTGCAGGAGATCTGAGAATTCTAAGAACTATCCAGGTTACTTCTTCCTGTCTAAAAGTAAATAATCATAACATTTTGAATCAGATGCCAAGATGTCTAATACAAGTTAGATAATAAGCAAAAGACAGTGAATTGCATTCTAACTCACTGTCAGTTAGAGTTCTGAATGACCAAAAGGATAGTTTATATACTATCCTATAGAAAGACACATCTAATAAAAAATTAGGATTGTGTTTCTCTGTTATTGTCTCTTTATAATAACAAAACTTAATATCTTAGAACAATTTCTTATGGAAAGTTTGAATCTTAAAACGGAAGATTTTTCAGATGTTTGTTCAGATACTATTAGACATAACATTTAAGGAAAAATAGGACTAATTCTAACAGCAGTACTAGATTAAAGAGTATCAAATATATAAGGGTAAGGGTCTATATGACTTGGTCGACAATTCATATGATCGACTGTTTATTTGGTCGACAGTTCATTTGATCGTCAAGCATTTGCCCCCTTCCCCAATGTTGTGTGACCCTGGAGTTGATATATATAGTTAGGGGGGGTGTGGGGGGCAAACCCCCCCACTTTGGGGGGTGTGGAGGGCGAAGCCCCCCACCAAAAATGCTTGTCGATCAAATGAACTGTCGACCAAATAAACATTCGATCATATGAACTGTCGACCAAGTCATATAGACCCAAGGGTAAATATAAATGTTCTTTTATATTATATTCTCCACTCGGATTATAGTGAAAATATAAAACCTAGGAAGATAGTAAAAGACATACTATACAAACATAAACAGAAAGAAAACAGAATAAGTAAATATGTATATAGTTAAAGAATATAAATATGTCTACAAGGTTGGAAGGTTGGCATAGTGGTTAAGGTGCTCACCTTATAGGCACAAGGTGCAAGGTTTGATTCTCACATGGGGTAATTGGCTGAGTTTAGAATGGTCCACAATGGCAGTTAGCATGGTACTAACTTATGATCCTATAAACAGCTTTACACATAGTAAATAGCATAGAAAAATATAAATTACCTGATCTATAAATTAATAAATATGAAAATAACAACTGACTTCCTCCCTATAGTAGACCAGGGGATTAATGTGAGGTACAGGGAAAGATGATCGCAGAGATCTTCAGTTTAGTCGTCTTATAATAAAGATTATGAACACCTGTTTAACTGTTCTTATTAATAATAACTCACTGATGGGCTTTTTTAAGATGATGTGTACTAAAAGTATGAGACATTAATATGAATCAGAGGCATGAGATAATCATTGTTAGTCTAATGGAGTGTTTGAGATGTAGTTTGTTTGTCTTTTTCAGCAAACTAGGAATACATTATTCCATGGTTGCTCATTATAGGGTTATATCATTAGGTTTATTTTTTTATTTGTTTCAAAAGTTTTGTCCATAGCTGAAGATTTCATATTGTTATACATAAAGTATATTATAAGTTCTGTACATAAATGTGATTTCATTATACCTGTGTTTTTTCTCTCTTATATAAATGCCTGTTTTTAAATGCATATCTGTTAGTATTAGTGGACTGAATAATCCAATAAAGAAGAATACTGTTCAAATGCTTGCAATTATATAAAGCTCGGCTAGCATTTCTATAGGAAACACATTTACTTACTAAAGATGTAAATAAACTTTCGTTAAAGAATTATTCGGTTTTGCCAGGTTCTGGCTTTCGAGCTAAAATAAGAGGCATCCTTATTTTATGGAAGAATTTACCATTAATGCCTAAAGTAATAGATACCTCTGTTGATAAAAATGGTATGTTAAGCATTGTTATAACTGAGTGGAACAGAAAACTATATACATTGGTGAACTCTTACTGGATTCCAGGGGTTGGAGCTAAAGATGCAAAGAATTACATAGACTCTATAGCCTATTATCTGAAAGGTGAAGTCATAATGGTTGATAATTTTAATTGTATTTTATCAGACAAAGATTCCACTGCAAATAGAAAGCTGACAATCACATCTTCAGCCAAACACTTAGCAAATTTTGCAAACCTAATGCATTTAAAAGATGTATATGAGCTAAGGAAAACAAACTCACTTCAATTTACCCATTATTCATACAGATATGGAACACAAACATTCATATTTTTTTTCTGAACGAATCTGTTATCATGTATCAGAGAAGTTTCAATAATTTCATGTCAATTACTGGAGCATAATAATGCTACAATCCTTAATATTATTTTAAAAACTGACAATTTAATACATCACAGGGGATTACCAGAGTACAGTATTAAAATAAAATGATTCAAGGATTGGTATGTTAAAGAGATCAAATATTTCTTAGAAATAAACATGAATGGTGAAGTATCTGACATTCTCCTGTGGGATTTACTAAATGCTTACTTAAATAGAAGAGTTACAAGCTGTTATATTAGTAAAACAAGTGAATGGGACAAATAATTGAATATACTACAGGGCAAAATAGACACACTAAAGTTAAATCTAAAACCAAATGTCATTATCAGTCAGTCTGAACTTAAAAAACTTAAATACAAAATATGTTGAAATTCTAAATCATAAAATTTCAATAAACCTGGAAAGACTTAAACTTCAGGCATATTCACTAAACTCTTTAAGCTTACATAAACTTACTCTTAGATCAAAGAAAATAAATAAACTAAATCACATCAAAGAAATTATAACACATATAAATAATAAAATGAAAGAAGAACAGATATTAAAGGTATTATTGAGGGCTTTAAAATATTTAATGAAAAGATAAATAATAATACAAATAACCTAGATAATGATAATATGGTTGAAACTTTTGTAAGAGAAAATATAAATATTAAAATAACAAATGAACAAATAAAAATTTGCTATACCATTCACTTTAACAGAAATAAAAGATCAAATAAAAAAAGTTAAAAAATAATAAGGTGCCGGGCTTAGATGGTCTTATACCAGAACTATATAAAATACTACCATATAATGCAGTTAAAATATTAGATAGGGCTATAGAGAAAGAAAAACAACTGCTGAAGTCACTTTTAAATGTGGATTATAAGATGTCCATGTCCATTTTAGCAAACAGAATTAATCTAATTAAACCTAAACTAATTAACAATGATCAAACTGGGTTTATTTTAAATAGACAAGTACAGGATAATATAATAAGAATACATACATTAATAGACTATGCAAATAAAACTAAAAATGAACTTTTTATCATTAGTCTTGATTTAGATAAGGCATTTGACTCAGTCAATTGGTTGCACTTGTTTAAAGCACTTAAAGTGTATAATTTCTCATCTGAGCTTTTTGCATTAATTTCTAAGTTATACAATAACTCTTGTGCTTATATCAAAATAGGTTATTTTCTTTCTAATTTCTTTAAATTACAAAAAGGCAGAAAAGGCTGTCCATTATCACCTTTACTGTTTGCATTAGCTATAGAACCTTTTGCTAATAGTATTAGATCTACTAAGAACATTAATGATATCAAAATAAAAGAATATTTCAAACTAAAGATTTAACTCTTTGCCTATGAGTTTTACTAACAGTAGAAAATCTAGAGAATTCATTAGAACATATAATTAGTTCTGTGAGTCAGTCTGAAGAAATCTCGAGTTTAAGATTTAATCAAAATAAAACAAGTACATTATTAATTAATAAAAAAATCATACAAAAATATTGTAACTTCCATTTGAATAGCAATCAAATGAAATGCCTTGGTATAACCATTATGTCTAATAGTAAAGAAATGATACAAATGAACATTCAAGAGGTTGTTGATAAAATTTTAAGCTTAGTCACAAATTGGAACACATTCTTCTTTACCATGGAGGAAGGATTAATGCTTATTAAGATGGTAATTCTCCCTAAAATATTGTTTGTCTTACAATATTTAGTACTATCTCCACCAGAAAATTGAGGAAGAAGATAATTAATCTTCTACTTACATTTTTGTCATCCTAATAAACCAAGAGTTTCCTTTGATTGGCATAGAAAAGATTGGGATAATGGTGGAATAGGATTCCCTGATACTCAATTGCATGCTACTTCAACAACTGTAGAAGTTATAGAGTTGTGGATAAATTTATCTTATGATTCAAAGCAGAAACAAATACATCAAGTAATATTATTAGTAAATAGTAAATATATCACAACCAGTCATAAACAAATAGTCCCTAATAGTTATATCTGGTTATTAAAAGATTTTTGCGTAAATAGAATTGCACCCTCTTCTCAAATTCCCTAGTTAAATAACATAATTTCCTCTTTCCAAAAGTTCACATATTCTAGCCATTGTATTAATGATTTAATAGTTTCTATGTTTCCAACTGCATATACAAATGACGGCTTAGAATTTCATAACTTCAACAAAATGCTAGTATTGAAACAACAATGTAACTTAATTTATTGGCATCAATTCTTAAATGGTACTGATATCTATAATGCTGAAAATTTAAGGTCCAAATACAATCAAGATTCTGCAAATTGGTTAATTTTACAAATATTTAGAGACTTTGTGGACACAGAGATTAATAAGATAATTAGATGAAATAACAATTAAAAAACTATAGGTGGAGGCAACCATGCATAAATATATAATCCAGTAATTTGGTCTGATGAAGCAATTGTGAAAGCGCTCACCATCTGTGCACACCATTAAAGAGCTTCATTTTTAATTTTGAAGTAGTACGCTCATTTGCGTACTGCACACTTTTATATTTTTTCACCAAATTAAATTTTTGGCTATTTGTTGTTAGCCAGGGAACCCTAACCAATGAACTCTTAACTATGTCCCTATTCGGCCAACCTGGATGTGCACTACTATAGTGCAAGAAATGTACTACAAGCAACCTTTTTTTTCTATAAATTTTGGAAATTAGTGTCTCATTCTCTGTACCTTTTTTCTGGATGCAAATCTAAAAATTGTAGACTTTTTCATTAAAATTAAGTTTTAACTTCAAAAAATAAATTCTAAGAATTATTAACTTAATTAAAAGGCCATAAAGCAACTCTTGGTCACTTCTCCATATAAGAAACAAATTAAATATATAACAACAATTGTTTTTAATATATTCTGAATATTTCAAGTTTAAAATTACTCTTCCATTCTGTCATTACCAGGTTGGAGTAGCTAGGTGTCATTACCGTACACATTGCTACTCCAGCGAGATGTCTATAATATTCTCTATTGAATATATAAAAATATTGTAGAATATTCCTGTAATTATGAGGTTTAATTTGCCTTCTGCTATCTTTTTAATGTCACTCAATAATATTCTCAGTGTCCTAATAACTTACTTTTTAGAATTATTCAATATGAGTACTTTATGTCAACAGTACCAAAACAACAGGTCTCACATTCAAACATTTATTTCAGTTAAACATTAAAGTGGATCCTTTGCATACATGCTTCTTCTTTTAACCATTGTATTAAGCTGTTGTTCTATGTATACAGCTAGTGGTTCAGTTCTCAAATCATTAATTTTAACTGTAACAAAAAGTTTGCTGGCTCTCTTTTTTAGTAACAATTCTAGTCCACACGTATGCTCTAGTGACAATTTGTTTGATATATATATATATATATATATATATATATATATATATATATATATATATATATGAAATAAAGAATTACAAAATTTGAGGCTAAAATAGCTACCCAAGCCAAAGACAATCTATTAGTTATGTTTGTAATCTCAAAAGCACAATGTAATAATACCCTAAGCTGATTGTGAATGTGGTTACCTATATTGAGGATGAAGATATCGCAAATCTACAGGCCAATAAATTTAGCTGTAACTTTACCTCTATGTCCCTCCATCTATCCTTCAAGATATACCTGAAACTGTCTCACCTCCAGCTATCATACAAGACCAAGTCCTAAAAGTGCTATCAAAAGATAAGAATACCGCATCATTGGATCCTGAAAATATCCATGGGTGCATCTTTTAGCCACACTCTTAACAACACTGTTCAATCTCAGCCTTCATATAGGTTTTGTACCAAGTCATTCCCCTGCATAAGGGAGGACCTTCCACAGACCCAGGCAAATACAGACACATAAGTCTGATCAGCCTCATATGCAAAGCCATGAAAAGACTTATCATGGAATTACTCAATCAGGACATAGTGAACCTCGAACCACTAGATCCATCTTAGTTTGTATTTGTCAAGGAAAGATCATGCTTACTCAACCTGGTGGATTTTTTTAAAAAAGGCACCAAAGTAATGGACGTAGGCAAAATATTACACACCACATACCTCAACTTGAACAAAGATTTTGACACAATTCTCCACTCAGGCATAGTAGAAAAGTTAAATAAACTGGCAATCAACCCCTATGTCACCTGCTGAATTACCAACTGGCTCACAGATAGGACATGGGAAGTTACCTCCTCAAAGAGACCAGTTACCAGTGGAGTCCCCCAAGGTTCTGTGCTGACAAATCTCCTGTTTGGCATCAACTTTTCTGAAGTAAAATCAAATAACATAGGGCTCTGGTTGACTAACTTTGCACATGACTGCAAGCTACAAGCAGTAATTGAATCCCCAGATAACTTAGCCATCATGCAGAAAGATTTTGCCTCAAATAAATAAATAAATGATGGCAAAATCATGGACTGAAACTAAATGCTTAAAAATACATTATTGTATCCTTTGGGAAATCATCTACCCCACGGATCTACAACATTGACAATATACCCCCAAGAGTTGCCCAGTTGTTCAGGATTTGGGAACATATGTGGACAGTGACCTAACGTTTGACCAATGTGTGCCTATAATTTTAAGAAAAGCCTTTTATATTGCAAAGCTTATAAACAAAGTGATTGTGCCTAGATCTACAGATGCCATTGTCCTCCTTTCCTCAGCTCCCAGTAGGCCAGTCAGTGAATATAATGCCCCCTATGGCATGTATCCAGATACTTGCAACTAGTTGGAACACCCACAGAATGTCTTACTAAAAGTATACAAGGCCTAAATAACACTTCCTACATGGACCGATTCAAAGCCCAGTCACTATATATGGCATCCTATAGACTGCTATGAGGTGACCTGTGTCTGGCATACATGGCATCCTCTGACCCATTACTGATGGATTTACTACACATCCACAGATACCCCTGCTGTGAAACAGGCTCCTCATCTACATAAAAAAGTTCATCCCTGTCCTTCTTCAAGTGCAACTTGGATTTATGGATGGGAAACAGAAAATTTACCCCATAACTGCCCCCTGTACTACTAATGGATAGAGCCAGCTCCTAAATGATTTATCCCATGCATCATGGGTCCCCTAAAGTTATCTATGGTATGATCCCAGTTATTCTCATTAGACTGAATATATAATTATTGACCATGGGATGGATAAGATCAATCTATAACCAAATGGTATAGGTTATTTTGAGCATATAAAGAGAAACTGGCTAGGCTTAAAATGGCCTGTAAGGGCTGCTGGCCTAGTAATTACCTATGAAACTATGAACCTATAATAATTCAAAAATACCTACATTTATGGGATTTCAAAATTACAGCTAAATGTTTTATTTTTTTTTTTATTATTTCCTTTTATACCAACTATGCAGCGAGTTCATGAACCAAACCATTCGTCATGACATTTAGATGAACAGAAGTGACTGTCTTAATTAAAGTCATTTTCTTCTTTTTTTTTCTCGTGTTTAAAAAGAGTTTTGTTTTAGTAGTAAGTCAATGAATTAATAAGTATGTGACAGCCTGGTAATGTAGCAGTGATCTTGATGTCAAAGGTCAGCAGAAGAGATATGCTCAGATAGAAAAAAAGAGTTGCTAATAAAAGTACCTAGTTGTAAAAAAAGTTACAGTGAATATGAATTTGGCAGAAAAGTGTTAATAGACACTGACCATAGAAGACTGAAGGCCACATTTAATGATCTATACCATCAGATATACTGTGAATGCTGCATAAACCTTTGAGCCAGGCATACATACAAGAGCAACAAAATGATCTGCATAGAGAAAACCTGAAAGATCAATGAGTCTTACCGCAGTTACTCATGCAGACAGAACATTTGAAGAGTTTTAAAAGTCCACAGAGACAAATCATGAGATGCAGATATTAAAGGAAGATGCAAACAGAGAATGTCCAAGACAGAAGTCTATGAGGAAAGTAATGGAATCTTATTTTTCAGTTAAAGAGTACATTAACTGCACACAAGGTCTTAGGTTTAGTGCAAGTAAATAAATAGTACTAAGTCACAGGAATCAAAGCGTTCTGTCAAGAATTCATAAATCACTTCAGAGTAAAAGATCAAAGAAAGAGTTTGAGGTGTTTTATTTTGATCAGCAGTGTCAATAAAAAACAGGGTAAAACATTAAGAACTGTGCAGTACATAATACGTGTGATAATAACAATCCCAGAAAATATGCGTAGTCCTACACTGTTCCAGAAATACCATGGAGTAGAGCTGGAACAGACTTGTTTAAGTTTCAAGAATGAATGTATCTAATTCGTGTACACTACCAGCTGAATTTTTAATCAGGCTGTGATGAAAAGCTCTCAAAGCATTTTTTCAAAACATATCATGTATGAAGTATGCAAATATGGAATTTAAAAGATTTTTAAAACAATCAAAATGTCAACATGTTGAGTCCACAGTATCCTCAGTCCTGTGGTTATGAGTGGAAAGAGTCATACAGATTGCAAAGCATTTAGCAAAGTCATCACAGAGCATTAACAGGGATTGCAACAATAACAGTGACATAATACAGAAATTTGCTACTGCAAGGCATGAGCCTTTGACCAGCTCAGTTGTTCCTGTGTTGTACACTCAAAGGAAAGTTTTCTACATCAGCCTCGTTGTTGACATGTGAAAATCATTACTAGGTCCATGACAGAGTGAACAGGATCAGCTATGGGAATATGTTTATAGCAAGAGAAACCTTTGTCTTCTTTAAAGAAGAGTGGAAAGCTATGAAGAAAAGAGCCAGGAGTAGTTGCAGTAAGGAAGAGTTATCATCTAACTATATTTTATTGTCTGAGCTATATCCATTCCTGCCACTATTTACACTCACCTCTTCTACTGTCTTCTTACCTCTCTATATAATGGTATGCTGCTATCCCTGCAGCATAAGCCCCCACATTCACAATCGTTACAGCTATATCATATAAGCATGATTCTATTTTACATCCATGATTTGACATTGTAAACTGTTTCTAGAACTAAAATAGTAAAACGAAATGAAAAACGTAGACTAGTAAAACAAACAAGGCAAGTCTGTGTAACGCCGACTTGTTTAATATAAAATAAAATAAATACAAAACAAAACTCAGAGCAGACTTAATGAAACTTGTTGAACAAACAAAAGATACTAAGCGCTTTCACCCCTGCACACTTGGGGTATCATCAGAATATCAGTTTCAAAGAATGTTTATGGCAGTTAAGGTTAAACGCTAATAATTCACCGGGCATTAATGAACAAATCTCTATAACAAGCATTTTAAAATACAAATCTCATTTTATATGATAAGTATATAATTAGGATGTATATACATTTTTGTGCTGATTTATATACTTTAATGTATTTTTAATGCATTTCAATATTAGTAAAGGTTGCTATATATACATAAATTATTATACTAGGATTTTAATTAAATTAAGGTTGAATATTCAGGGTTGATAATGAAGGCGTTTGGGTTATTCATTTTATTCATTCTATTCAATTTATTTTACGTTTTTTTACACTATATAATGTTATATTATATTACAGGTATTACATTTTATTACAATTATTGTATTGTGATTTGTTAATTGATATTAGTCTTACTATTTAAATGAAGTGTGACATTCAGCAACTGATACTCTGATGATACCCCAAGTGTGCAGGGGTGAAAGCGTTTAGTATCTTTTGTTTGTTCAACAAGTTTCATTAAGTCTGCTCTGAGTTTTGTTTTGTATTTATTTTATTTTATATTAAACAAGTCCGCATTACACAGACTTGCCTAGTTTGTTTCTAGAACTAAATCTTGAGGCATATTCTTGTATCTGTAAATAAGAATCTATTTGTGCATATCCTTTTAGCTGTAGATATGTGATGCTAATTTCTAAAATAATCTTATTCACCTGGGCTGTGCCAGCAAATGGTCCACTGAAATCAGTGCAATACCCCAGTAAATAACTATAAATAAATAAATACATATACATTTGGATAGCTGTTCTGAAGGAACAGATAATTTGCTGTAAGCAAATATATCCCATGCTGAGCAACAAATGCAAGCTGATGCTTCTAAAGGTGCAGATGTTGTTCAAAAAAGTGTCACGATAGTCATTTAGCAGAGATGATGAGACATTAGTGAACCAATAAGAGCTCGGAGAAGAGATAAGAGGCTTCACTGACTTCCTGAGTAACTGTAATTCTAAAACTGCTGTCACTTCAGCATTGAAGATGCATTAGACATAGAAAGCCAGCATGATATTCAGACAGTTCCAAAAGTGATAAACAGGACCGGAAAGTATTATATTGATGGAAGCGTACATCAGTAAAACTTTATATTGGTGAGTACTTATGACCTGGTATTAGAAGAAACTGTGAATGAAGGTTACTTAATAGAAATGTGTGCAAAATGCTACCTCATATTGATTAAATTATAGACCATTTTGTTTCTGCAAAAGGTGATGCAATACAGGGGGAATGTCTCTTTACGGGTTTGTATGCCTTTACAAAGTGTAAGGACACATATAATATGATCCGATTTTAGTGTATAATACAGGAGCTCCTCCTGCATGTCTGTTATTAATGAGAATTCTAACCAAAATTAAACGCAACATGGGGAGAAAGGATTCACTACATACAGTTTTGAGAAACAGTTCACTGTGACCAGCACAATGACATACATGGCAAATGAGAGCCATTCCCAAACTCAGGCCCCTAGCAGCATAGACAGACAGACAGACATTCAGACACATTCTTACCTCTGCATCATCTGTCAGGCATACTGTAATTACTACTGTGATTTCATTCATAAGACCATTCTCACGTGTGTACGTGAAACATAATTATTAGTTACTCCTAGTGACTGCTAATTCTTGGTCAAGGGTACAGCCTAGGTGTTTCATTTGCTGTGTTGTTTCAAGAACATGTAGACAGAATCTTTGCTGGAGAAGCACCTAAGATAACATGATGTAGACAGAATCTTTGCTGGAGAAGCACCTTGTTGCCAGCTAGTACTGCTTTGCATTTATAAGAGTTAATGAAAAGTCTGCTGGTAAACAGCTGTTACAACCACATTAGCAAAAAAAAAAAGTATTTCCAAGCAACTTGTGTTTTACCAAGGCAGTGCTAGGAGTTTAAGTGCTTGGCTAAGTTATTTTTATATCAGCTTATCACTAAGTGTGAGTTTCACTGGCTGTAGACTAGATCATAGGGCTATTGACATATGTGATAAAGTCAGGACATTGTGGATTCATTCAGTAAAGCAGCAGCTTGTGTTTTCAAATATAAGTGACCTGTTACACCATTTCTTTCTGGGCTGAATAACACATGGTTTGGAAGTTACAATTTTTCCCATTCTAAAGGAACTGAAGTTCCAACTTCAGACTCTTATTTAGACATTTATATGATGCAGATAATGTAATGTGCCTTAGTATGTATAGTACTCTAAGTAAGGACATAATTATTAAGATATTCACCCAACCTACCAGTAAAATGGCCATTTTCTTCCATATATGGACTGACATAAACAAATCCTGTCAAATGGGTTTTAGATTAAGTTCTGGCACTGAACTATCTTATACTCAAGTATCTAGATGGATTAGAGCACAATTTGAAATGAGGGGCTCTGCCAGGCCTGGTATGGCTAGCACTGGGGAACACCACTGTATTGCTTCTAATAACCTTCAACACTGAGTGTTTGTTACACCAGTCCAGTATATTATTACTTACCTGGATATCAGCTATAGGATTTTGATAAGGACTAAACAATCATCTGCAAACAGTAAAATTCTTAGCACTTTTTCATGAGAGTTCCATCCTGTTATGATTGAATGGTTCCTTGCCATTTGTGACAGTGGTTCAATAGCTAGGAAGAACAGGAACAGGAACATTGGGCATTGAATGCTATTGGGTGGCACAGCTAATAATTATCAAGTATCCTTGCTCATGTGGAAGGCTAGTTTCAGTCTTCATGATAGTGCTTATTTCAGCATTTTGTTTATTATATGTCTGTGTTTTGAAAAACTTTATCGCATTTGACTCCTGTCCCCAGGGTAGAGTAATGTCAATGCACAACTTGGTATACAACGTATTTATGTTAACCTGTGTATGTATACAATATATTTAGAATAACATGCGTGCTGTATATTTTATACTTAACTAAATAACACAGAAATGATATTGTACTTAAAAGAACAACTTATGTGAATGGAAGCAGATTTATATTATCCTCTCCTATAGTACCTTGGATTAACAAGCACTTTTAGAAGTAATATGTACTCAAAGCTGAAGGTTTTTGCAATGATAATAGTTAAACAATGAATGAATCAGTGAATACTGACTTTGACAAGTATATTTATAGATGTAAAGACCATTTGCCATACAACTTGATATATAAATAATTAATTATTTCTTAAAGCATCAGTTTTTGAGAAATATATTAATTGAACATTTGATCATATAATATATAGGTTTCAAACCTAGCATATAATTCAGTAAATGTCACTGTAAATATATTACCATAGTTAAACATGTCATATATTGTTTCACAAAAGAATAGGTAGGTAATCAAATCATGAAACATTATCTAAAAGAATGATAACTGTATACTTTCATGATACACTGATCCCTGGTTACCAAACAGAGTGCATATGATATTCATGTTTCTGGTCTTGTTTATTAATTATATAAAACTACCATATTTCAAGTAATGGAAATATGTTTTAACTATGAAAGGGGACCTTTCACCCCAGGGATCACTTCTATGGCTCTGCTCGACAGGGGCACAGGAAAATCATTTTCTTGGGTGGCGAAAGCCAGGGTACATTTTTTGGCTAGGCTTGTATGGGCCCTAGGGCTGATAGCCTAGTACCTACCTATGAACATATAAAGAGCTACTAATGAAATAACGGAGCATTGAATGCTATATGCTTGTCTAGGCCACCTAGATGAACAGTATTGTACTGCAGACACATTTGCTTCATTGTACTCTAGGTTATATTTCACATGTTGCTGGGATATCCCAGAACTTGCATGAAAATGTAATGTAGCAAAATTTCTAAAGGATCTAAGATATTCATCATGCACTCCATTCAAGTGAAACACCACTGAATTTATTGGTGAGTGATCCTGGCAATTGCTAAATGTTCTTGTATTCACAGCATTAGTAATACAGAAATTGCACACTTAGGCTGGGCTACATCTCAATCAAGGCTTGCAGTTTGAATATGTATTACACTAGGTTTCTTTTGATGACTGTACTACCCTATGCTTTATGCCTATAACTCCAGGCCAGTACATGATCAGTAATTTAATGTTATGCAGTAGGATTGTACATGTGCTTTATGCCTATAACGCCAGGCCAGTACATGATCACTAATTTAATGGTCTGCAGTAGGATTGTACATGTGCTTTATGCCTATAACTCCGGGCCATTACATGATCACTAATTTAATGGTATGCAGTAGGATTCTACATGTGCTTTATGCCTATAACTCCGGGCCATTACATGATCACTAATTTAATGGTATGCAGTAGGATTCTACATGTGCTTTATGCCTATAACTCCGGGCCATTACATGATCACTAATTTAATGGTCTGCAGTAGGATTCTACATGTGTTTTATGCCTATAACTCCAGGCCAGTACATGATCACTAATTTAATGGTATGCAGTAGGATTGTACATGTGCTTTATGCCTATAACTCCGGGCCAGTACATGATCACTAATTTAATGGTCTGCAGTAGGATTGTACATGTGCTTTATGCCTATAACTCCGGGCCATTACATGATCACTAATTTAATGGTCTGCAGTAGGATTGTACATGTGTTTTATGCCTATAACGCCGGGCCAGTACGTGATCACTAATTTACTGGTATGCAGTAGGATTTGCATGTGCTTTATGCCTATAATTCCAGGCCAGTACATGATCACTAATTTAATGGTATGCAGTAGGATTCTACATGTGCTTTATGCCTATAACTCCAGGCCAGTACATGATCACTAATTTGATGGTATACAGTAGGATTCTACATGTGCTTTATGCCTATAACTCCGGGCCAGTACATGATCACTAATTTAATGGTATACAGTAGGATTCTACATGTGCTTTATGCCTATAACTCCGGGCCAGTACATGATCACTAATTTAATGGTCTGCAGTAGGATTCTACATGTGCTTTATGCCTATAACTCCGGGCCAGTACATAATCACTAATTTAATGGTATGCAGTAGGATTCTACAATAATAAAAATAATAATAATAATAATAGAGACTGATACTTTCATACTTGCATGCATACTAAAACATTACATCATTTTACTGAGTGGTTTATTCACTGAAAGGATAAGTGTAGCCCTGTCTTGCCTTTCCTATTCAGTGTTGAATTTCCCATGCTTACTATAACATCTGCAGTGGATACAAATGAAGAACTAAATTTTGTATAATCTGATACCAGATGCTTGTTATTACTGTATGATTTAATTTCCTCATGGTCATAAGGGGAAGTTGGAATATACTGAAGTTTCTCACTGTTGATATAGATAAAGCTCATGCTGTCATATGCTGTTTCCCAGGTAAGCATTTTGCTGCTTGCATTGAAGTGGACATGATGCTGAATTAAATGTGAAGCTGCAATGAAAAAACGTGTTAGAAGAAAAGTAAGAATGGAAACTTATTCACATAAATTAGCTAATTCTTAACATATTAAATGACGTTTGTGCACTTTTAGTTTAATATGGTCTTCCAAGGTTTTTCTATAATCTTTTGGAGATTGTAGCTATTCTTAGCAAATTCCATTGTCTGGAAGGTGTTTTCATGCACACTGCAACTTTTTTTTTTTTTAATAAAAGCTATAACAACAACAACAACAGAATGTTGATTCAGATATGATGTAGAGGTCATTTTAACAACATATCAGACTAAAAGCATAAAAACAAATTATGCTCCATCCAGATTCTTGCTTTAAAGTACCATTAATAAATATTACCACTTTAGGCATTTATTTTCTCTTTGCCTTTGAGAAAGTTGCCTAGACTTATAATGTCCATGGTATTTATGTCATGTGATAAAGTTCAGCGGAGCTTTTCCTCCTGGTACAATGACTGAAATGTGTAATCTGATTTCACCCAACCCACAACCTGTCATACCCCATCCAGCCCTCTGTCACTGTTCTGTTTACATTTTCACTAACCAAACGCTCACATAATAATCAGCATGCTGCTCAAAGTACTTCAGGTCACTTCCCTTCTCCTTCTAGCACATCATACATCATCATACGTAATAATACGCATCATACATCTCTCAACAACAGTCTTATGCCCAATGTTCAGTCCTGTGCTCTCAATGGCAATTGCACCCGTATTTCATTTTGTATAGCCCACTGCCTTTACAACCTATTTTACACCATCTTTTCAAGCAAAAATATATAAAAGTAACTAACATAACCCAGAAACTATTTACAAAGAGCAAATTTAAAACCAAGTGGCATTGTATATTTTAGCTATCCCTACCCACATTGTAACTATGAAGTGACATTCATCCCAACCCAGGTCCAACTACTACAGCCTTCCCTAGCATGGCCCACACAGCCATTAATAATGCAACACCTCACTCCTGCAACTCAGGTCAAACAAGTCTAAAATTTATAAACATTAACCTTAGAATCATCTGTAATAATGTAACTGAACTGCATGCCTTCATAGTTCATTACAACTCTGACAACCTCACTATCACAGAAACATGGCTAAAACCCAAAATCAAAGACACTGAAATCCTGTCACCAGGATATGGTACCCCTTTGAGCAGACCATAAATCCAAAACAGCTGGTGGTGTAGCTATTATATACCCAAAACACCTGAATGTATCCCTTTATCAGAAAAAGCATCCCTCATTCAATAACACATAGATTCTTATTGCCTTACTCAAGCTAAACTCTTACAAGGCCATATATGTTATAGCCTTATATATTCTCTCATGGCAATAATAACAGCACAGCAGAGGACATGCGATATATCCAGGTATCTAACAATATATCCCAAGAAAGCATCTTCCTTGGAGACCTTAACATAGACTAGGCCCAAATTGTATCTGATACCCCCTCTACCAGTATTAATGTACGTAATTTCTTTCAGCTCATAAATACACTGACAAGATTTAATAAGCCCTCCTCAAAGGCCTCTTCTCTGGATTGGATTCTCTCAACTAAAACCAGTAATATTTATAACTGTGGCATACTGTCCGACTACCTAAGTGACCACCTGCATAGTTTTGCTATCAAGCTTGCATGCACTCTAGTAAAACATCATGATTAGAAGAATATGTATAAACTATCCAGTTTTAATGTTGACAATTTCATTTCCACATTCAAGCACTACAATTCTAATACTTTAAAAAAAATCATCCGCTAGAAGAAGCCATCCTTGAATGTAAGAAGGTTTTTACCAATATACTTAATGAACATGCTCCCATCAGGAGAAAAACAGTTAAACGTAATCCAGAAACATGCTTATCTAATGCTCCCATCAGGAGAAAAACAGTTAAACGTAATCCAGAAACATGGTTATCTAATGCTCCCATCAGGAGAAAAGCATTTAAACGTAATCCAGAAACATGGTTATCTAATGCTCCCATCAGGAGAAAAACAGTTAAACTTAATCCAGAAACATGGTTATCTAATGTTCCCATCAGGAGAAAAACAGTTAAACTTAATCCAGAAACATTGTTATCTAAAAACAGTTGGCAACTGATGGCCTGGATAGCAAGGCATAACAACAAATCTCAGGAAAGCGTCTACATGACAGATAAGAAATAAAGTCAAGCACAGTATAAGGCATGACAAAAAACTCCACTACTTTAACTTACAGCAGGCACCCCAAAATAATCCTAAAAAGTTCTGGTCATCAGTTCAAACTTTACTGAACCCAGGCCTTAATCAGTAACCCACTGCCTCTCCACAACACACCATCAACAATTAATAGATTTAACAAACACTTCCTTCAAGCTGTAGCCTAACCTATCAAAGACAAGCCCCCTACCTACAAAACTACATGGAAGACCACTTCTCACTCAAACCTGTCCCTATCACCACCATAAGAAAATATCTCCTAAAACTGAGAACTACAGCCTTTGCTACAGATAGCCTTCCTCTTGAATTCTTAAAAATCACAGCTGATGCTCTGCCGTATTCAATATCTATATTAATAAATAGATACATTCTGGAATCTCATGTCCCAGCCATTTTGAAGGAGGTATACATACATTCTCTTCATAAAGGAGGACCATCTGCTGACTACACTAACTTCAGACCAACTGCCATTCTGTCACCATTATCTTAACTATTAGAAAAGTGTATCCATTCCTAGTTACTGAAATGCCTAACCATAAAGAATCTTCTCTCACCCATCCAACATGGTTTTCATCCCAACCATAGCACAACTACTACCTTAAATCACTTTTCTGATGCCATTAATAAAAACAGAAATACTGGAAACCTAGTATCTTCCTTATTCCCAGACGTGTCCAAAGCATTCAACACTATCTTACACCACAAACCATTACTACAAGTCTCCTCTTCTTAGGTCTCTGCTCCTCTATTGGTTTAACAGTTACCAAAATGATAGCAAGAATACTCACCATAGGGTCATAGGATCATAGGAAGTTACAAGGGTATTGGTCCTGAGGCCCATATAAGCCTGGCCAAGAGTTTAGCCCATGTTTAGCCAAGTCAGCACTTGATGCCCCAGTCCAGCAGGGGCACAGGTGAAATCCCAGAGGTGTATTTTCTGTTTCCCATCCAGTTATCCAGGTTGTGCTTAAAAAGGGATAATGAGGTACTCTGCTTGACGTGGAGAGGGACTCTATTCCACAGATGGGGGAGTCTCTGGGACACAAATCTGTTTTGCTAACAAGTCCTATTGATGTCACAGACCAGGTTGAGGTCACACATGCAGGTTACTTAAGTGGAGCTTGACTTGCAGATATGCAGCAGTCCCATCAAGGCAGGTTCTTAGATTGCTTTGTATGCCAGACAGAGGTCACTTCTGAGGAGTCTGTATGAAACTGAGTAGAGGGACAGGGCTTTTAGCCTGTGTGTGTAGGGTAGATGTTTGAGGCCCTGGATTCTCCTAGTGAGGAACCTCCGTGGTCTCTCCAGCCGCTGCATGTGCTTTGCGCGGTACATGCCGAAAGGGGGCATTGTACTCCATAATGGGCCTTTTAAGGGACGAATACAGGGATATTATGACCTCCTTTTCCCTGGATGAGATACCCTTACTTATAAGGTGGACCATATACAAAGCTTTCCATACAATGGAAGCAACATGATGGTCAAAATTCAGGTTGCTATCAACCTGGATGCCCAAATCCCTCATGACTGATTGCTTGCTTAGGAAGTTGTTATTAATGTGATATGTGGGGAGGTCACTCTCCCCTAAGGGGATGATGATGCATTTTTTGGTATTCAACTTGAGGCCATGTTTCTGGCACCAGTCATTCGTTTGGGTGAGACCCTCTTGGAGGATGTTCACATCACTAGGGGAATGGATGACAGTGCCCAGCTTGCAATCATCTGCAAACTTGGTCAGCCATAGCTCATTGGTATTGGCCTCCACCTGAGAAACATATATTTCAAATAACAGAGGCCCCAAGATCGATGCCTGGGGTATGCTACCTTGAGGTGGCTTCCCCTATTTTGACTGGTGGGTTCTATCTGTGAGCCGGTTTGCTACCCATCTGGTAACATACAGATTGATGCCTATTTGAGAGAGTTTATCTATTATGCCTGAGTGGGGAATAGTGTCGAAGGCTTTGGCCAGGTCAAGGTAGGCAGTGTGCACTGACTTCCTCTCATCCATGGCTTTGGTGACTGACTCTACTCATTACTGTAGGGCATTGCCACAAAGTTTTATACATGGACATCTCCAGATTAACATAGTTATAAGTGATCTGCAAACTGCTTCTCAGCATGCCAGTCTGATACAATATGCAGAGGACTCTACACTTATCTGCACTGCCTCCAACATATAAAAACTTCAAGAAAGTACTCAAGAATCCTTTCTGTCCATAGCATCCTGGCTTGACAAGTCATAACTCCTACTTAGTCCCCCAAAAAAAACAAAATACTACTTTTCACCCCTAAAATATTCTCTCAAAGAAAACTCTTGTCAAAATCATTTCATTAAATAAAACCCTGATTAAACAGGTCCCTAATACTAAACTCTTAGAAGTCACCATTCATGGCAACATGAAGCGTGACCTATACTTCCAAAGTATTATTAAAAATAAAACACCAAACTTATGTAGAAGAAAACTCTACCTAACAGAGAGGACTAAAGAAACCATAGTTAAAGCCTACCTCCTACCTATCCTACTGTATGCCTCCTCACTCTTTACTAACGTACAAACTTACAAGAAAACAAAACTGAACAAGGCTACAAAAATAGCTTCCTTTGTTGCTAATTGCTCTTTTAGAAGACATCACTGTTCAGGATTTAAACAACCAAACTGGCGTGAACTCCCACATCACCTCCAGTGTAGTCAGTTACTTCTAGCTTATACTGTAATATACTACCGTGACAAGTACCCAGCTCTAAAAGGCATGCTTCAAGACTACCACCTGACAACAGTTCTTTGATATAAAGCAAAACTCCTCCTCTCCATAAAGCTCAGAATACATTGGGAGCCTCCTTATACTCAAATGCTGCAGCTGCCCTCTGGAACAAACTCTCACATGCTCTCAGGCTTCTTGAAATCCAGCAGGCATTCAAAACACATGTAGAGAGTACCTCTGAACATCCTGGCTCTGTAAATGTACATCTCCAGGATATGTACAACATCCCCTCTTTCTTCCTCCTTTTCTACACTACCTCTGCTCCCCTCCAATCTGTTACCAACTATCACTCTGTCTTCACCCACCCAATCTTCTACCTATGCCTGTCTTAACTGTTGTTTACCACTCATTTCATTTATATCTCAAAATTAAATCAACCTTTTGCTATTCACCCTTTCTAAACGACTCAGTAATCTGTACTGTGACATCTATCCCTCTGCATAGCTATTTATCAAACCATATCTTTACAGGGTGTAATTAGTATAAGAAGCCTTACTACTGTATGTGTAGCGACTATCTTATCTATTTTGCCATTGTAAAATTAATTTTTTGTTTACATTCTTGATATTGTATAACTTAGAAGAGTTTGATTGTACTGCATGCAGTGGGCCTTTCTTTCTGAGCCCTGACTGAAAAGGGGTCTTTGTGCCCAGAGGGCTTCTCCGGTCAAGAAATGTAAAATAAAAATAAATTACTAAATAAATAAAATCTCAGTGACATCTCTGAGAACATTTTCAGCATCTGCAGAACATGGAAAAAGAATTGTCAAAGTTCAAATAAAAAAAAAATGCTATCTATTAATGTAATTTGTTTTTTTTTTATCAGTTGTGTTAATAAATATACACCAATAAAAATTTTAGCTGAACTCTACAATGATAAAAAGTGTTCATTTTTACACATATAACATCAGTAAAAGTTTAAGAATGTCATGTTAAGTATCACGCATATCCCTTGACCCCCAACGCCAAAGGAACGTTATCAATAACACTATCATGCAACTAGTACTGAGACAGGAATATGGTTTCATGCAATTATACCATCTACAAATTAAAGCAAATATAAGAAAATATTGATATAGATGGCAAGGAGCTTGCAACTCCCCCTCCTCCCCATGTAGGTGACTCTCCCACCATGGCTTGCTTTGTTATTTTCACACTAAGGTCAGTGCAACTTGCAGAAAGACTGTTTACTATAGAAAAATAATAAAACATAACTCATATTTCACCCAAGTGTCTTAGTCTCAGAGTAAGAAGCATGGACTAAAATGCAAGTCTACAAAAATTACTTCGACATGAATTTAACAGTTACCACCTGAGGTTGAGAAAAATGCAACCCAAACAAATTTGCCTTATCTGCCTGAAGGGTAACTTGTGCTAAAGCATGTGGTCTGCAATGTTCATCTGCCTGACAGTTGACATGGAGATAGCTATGATGTAATACAGTTAAGGAGAGTGAATATGATGTTATTAATCTGGAACAGGCAACAAAAATAAATATTAATTCTTCTACAATGCAGATGGTCACATTGGGAATCCTGTCCATTATTTATGACAACCATTCCATATGTTTTCTATTGAATTAGAATGTGCTTTTCAATTCACTCAGTACAAAAACTAATTTGTCTCCTTTCTGCAAAACTATTCAAATAATATACCTCAAAATGTCAGTCATGACGAATAACACAGTAAGAGTTCGATGGTGCTGATCATTTTTTTTTCAGCTCTCAGACATTAATCGGTGTAGTGCTTCCTTGTCTCACTTTGCCCACTACTTACAGTATCAATATTTGCAGGCTTGATTTGAGAGAGAGAAAGACAGACAGACAGACAGACAAAGACAGAAAGAGAGAAATGGAGGCATTTTTTTTACTAATTGCTTTTTCTGTGATTTGCATTGATCTTAGTGTGACATTATGAAGTAAAATAAGGTGGCGCGAGGTCCGAGCAAATGGTTATTATAATTTTAGGTGGCCATAACTGAAAAAAAATGTTGTATGTGATCAAACATTGTTATACATTCTGAGGGATTGCTTTGTGAAACTGCAGCCAAGAAATTTATTTTAGAGATGTTATGCTTTGATCAGATATAGTGAACCTTGAATCCAGTCTTATAGGAAAGATTTTCTCTTTTGTTACATATGATATACTGACTGAGCATATGATGTCCTCATAAAGAAGGTCATACTCTTCTGATATCTGATAGGCCTTGCAGTCATCAGTCCTAGCCAACTGAGAAAGGAATTTTCACTCAAAATACAGAGTGGGACAGACAGGTTATGAATCACTGGCATATATTACTGACGATAATTTGCAAATGTTCTATCACTAAGTATCTGTAGAGCAGTATTTGTAATGGAGGACATGGGTGCAAGAGGTTCCAAGATAGGCTGTAATTAATAATCAGTACATGCATCCCACACTTTTCCCCACTCTCCACAAAAAAATGTTCTGTTTTGGCTGATCATCTGTAGTACATCCTGAGTTCAGGAACAGAGAAGGGGTTAACAAAAGTTGCCCTTCAAATATCTCAGTTGTTGTTGTTGTCTTTCAGCTTTTCCCGGTTAGGGGTCACCACAGCGGAACTCCGGACCGTTAATGATTGGCAATAGATTTTGACGAACGCCGAGGTGCCAGCTCGATGTTCAACCTTCAATGAAGGCACACCCACGCATGTCTTTCGAACACCCATCCAACCGCGGGGAGGACATGCAGACTCCACACAGAAGGCACTTCCCACACTCCAGCCGAGAATCGAACAGGAAAACCTCTTGCTGTGAGGCAACAACGCTACCGCTGCACCACTATTTTAAATTGGTCAATTGGAAGTCAAATAAACAGAGGTCACAAGTGGCACAGTGTTTCCTTAACCTTAAGAACCCTGGTCAACTACAAGAGTGAGTAAGTTGTAATAATTTCCTCCATAAAACCTGAGATATGGAGAAGAGGTTGTATATTTTGATATCTTGCTGAAAAATCCTCCTCCCGCTTGTACTGCAGAGTAAGGATAAAACATAACTCATATCTGTTGTATTATTTCCTTTCATTGACTGTCTTCCAAGTGTACATTTGGCTGCATAAATCACAAACTCATTTGAATCCAGCTTTAAATAGAGCCTTCTGGATTTGCACTAAGGTTAGCTTCTTTGGATTGCAGTCATGCACGTTAGTGACAAGGTCATTGCTGTTGTCTGAATCATCCGCTGCATTAGGTTTGTCTTTCTTCTGCATTTACACATTTATTACACATCTTTCTTATAACCCTGCATTTCTATTTAAATATTACCTGGTGCTGGAAAACGGATTTTGAGAAACACAGACTCACACTGGTCAATGTGCATTTGGGGGGGGGGGGTGTTAAGGGAGAACATGGGGAAAAACAAGTACATTAACTTATGGCATGAAACCTGTTTGCCAGCCAAAGGAGCTTTCCCAGCACTGCCATTTTACCCTCATTAAGGGTGAGTTGTTCAACTAAGATATCACTTCTAGCATGCAAACTCTACAGGATGTGATGAAAATGTGTGAACTAATCATGAGGAAGATCAGAGAACCTGCTTCCACAGATTGAGATACATCTTTAATACACATTTGTTAAAAACGTGTCCTGGCATTTGTGAGTGAGTGGGTGTTTTGAGTACACTTTAGGAGCTATCTGTACAGCTGGGATTCTTTTTGATACACTGATGGCAATTAGGTCAATTGCAAATTGACTGAAAATAGTTAGCCAAAAGCCATTTTGGCAGAACGCAGAATAAATAAATAAGTCATATTTTTGAGGAGGGGTAGGACCCCTGCACCCTCCATGTGGAGAGACATCTCCACAACTCTTAGACTTAACTATACCTAGTTTGAGGTTGCACAACAGTGGAGAAAAGGGTATTCTCCACTATTGCTGAAAGTTCTTTTGGCTAGGTGTTTTCCGTCGATTTGTATTTGACTAAACTGCCTTCAGCAAAGTGATACACTACTGTACAGTTGTTATATAACTGCTTTATGTTGAATGCAAAATATCTAAGAACAATAATTACAAATCCAGGGCCAACTTTCTAATATTAGGTAGAGAAGCTATTTACATTAAAAATACAAAAAAAAAATACTTTCTAGCCTGGTTCCATGGTGCATAGAAATGTAGCCCTTACTGCAGCCCAGGTGACAGTAGCTCAATTAGATACCCTGGCACTGAAGCAACTAGGCAGAGAGGGATGGAGAAGTGTGAAGGGGAGTGGCTCAGTCATCTTTCCCAGGGAGAGGTGAGGGAAGCAATCACTTAGGGAGGGTCTAGGGGAGTGTGATTTCTCTAGCAGAGATTTGAGAAAGCACTTCCCTTGCTTGAGAGGATTAGGTGGAGCTGTTTGCTGGCACCAACCTTTGTGAAAGTGAGGGCAGTTAGCACAGACAGCCCATTGCACATCCACCTCTGGATCTGCAAGCTTGCCATCTCAGGAACTGTAGAGTGAAGAAAGAAAGGAAACCCTGGGACTACTACAGACCACTATCTAAATGACAAACGTTTCAGCTGCCCTTGGTGATGATGGGGAACAAATGGGCTCATTGGCTAGGAGAGAGCTTATGGTTGACAGCTAGCAGGGGCAAAGAGTGTGAAAAATATATAAAAAGTACTTTCTAGTAATAAAACAAATGCAAGGCAACTTAACAGATAGCCCAACTTTAAGCAGAGTAATCCTTCCACTGTAGGTATCACAGATAAGGGTGGAGAAACCCTTTGCCTGTGACATCAGGCCTCACAAAACCTTTGTCCCTCTAATAACCCCCCTTTGGACATTATTGCCTGTTTAAAGCTTATTCAGTGTTGGAAGGCAATGCACTCTCCCAGTGTTAGGAAATGGACCACCTGTCTTTCTTCTGATTGGCACTGGTAGCCACCAAAGGTAAAGTGGCCTTCCACAAACTGTCATACTACTTCCACGCTCTTCATAAAGAAGCTGGAAAATACTTTGGGAGAACTTCCAACTGCTTCTTCTTCAGATGAAGTATGAAACCTAAATGCTCTGGTTGCACTTCTTAACTCAGAGATCCTCAAAAGCCTTGTATTGTGTACAAAGCAATGAGAGAGCTCAAAGCGCCTCTGTGTCCCCATCAGGGATTCAGGCTCAGCCCTCAAATATATATATATATATATATATATATATATATATATATATATATATATATATATATATATATATATATATATATATATATATATATATATATATATATATATATATATATATATATATATATATATATATATATATATATATATATATATATATATATATATATATATATACAGATATATATATATATATATATATATATATATATATATATATATATATATATATATATATATATATATATATATATATATATATATATATATATATATATATATATATATAGATATAGATATATATATATAGATATATATATATATATATATATATATATATATATATATATATATATATATATATATATATATATATATATATATATATATATATATATATAGATAGATATATAGATATAACTATATATATATATATATATATATATATATATATATATAATATATATATATATATATATATATATATATATATATATATATATATATATATATATATATATATATATATATATATATATATATATATATATACAGAATTGAAATATATATATATATATATATATACAGATATATATGCAGATATATATATATATATATATATATATATATATATATATATATATATATACAGATATAAAAAAAAATATTCAGATATATATATATATATATATATATATATATATATATATATATATATATATATAGGTTCATAGGTAAGTACTAGGCTATCTGCCCATGGGCATTTATAAGCCTAGCCACAGTGATGGCTTTCGCCTCCCCATTAGATTAGTAAACTGGGCCTCTGTCAACAGGGCTCCTGAATTGATCCCAGGGTAGAACATATGATTACCCATCCACTCATCAAGATTTCTCTTGAAGAGGGTCATAGAGGAGCTCTGTCAAATATGGATTGGGATTCTATTCCAGACTGAGCGGAGTCGCTGGGACAGGAATCTATCCCTCCAGCATGTCCTGTTTATTGTTGTACATAGGTTCAAGTCTCTAGAACGAATGGTTCTGAGGGATCTCGTTTTTTTGAGGTGAAGCATGTCCATTAGGCCAGGGTTTGACATGGCCCTATAGGTCAGGCATAGGTCACCTCTGAGCAGACGGTAAGCGACTGAGAAGAGCTGGAGCTTTTTTAGTCGTGCTTCATAGGGTAATTGTTTAAGGCCCTTAATCCTCTTAGTGAGGTACTTCTGTGGTCTTTCTAGTTGTTGCAGGTGTCTACTGAGATACATCCCAAATGGGGCATTGCACTCTATTATGGGCCTAATGAGTGAGGAGTAAAGGGGCACAATCACCTCCTTGGATCTGGATGAGAAACCCTTTGGGATAAGGTGTGCCACATAGAAGGATTTCCTGACCATTTTGGCTATGTGGTTATCAAAGGAGAGCATGCTATCTACTTGGGTACCCAGGTCCCTAATTACTTCTTCTGTACTTAGTGGATTCCCATCTATGTGGTAGTTTGTAGGTATTTTGTTTTTCCCAAATGGGATTACTATGCATTTTTTGGCATTTAGCTTGAGGCCGTGACTTTGACACCAGGTGTTTGTCTCTGTGAGACCCTTTTGCAGGATGTCTGTGTCAGCTGGAGAGTCAATTATTGCACCCAATTTGCAGTCATCTGCGAACATGGTTAGCCACAGTCCCTCCGCCTTTGCCTGTACTTCGGAGAAATATATACCGAACCGGAGGGTCCCAGGACTGAACCCTGTGGGACTCCGCTTGTGACTGGTTTAGAGTCAGACATGGCGCCTGCCACTCTTACCATGTGGGTTCTGTCTGAGAGCCAGTTGGCAACCCATCTCATGATGTGGGGGTTGATATTTAAGCTGGTGAGTTTGTCTATGATTCCTGAGTGTGGGATGGTGTCGAACACCTTAGCGAAGTCCAGATATGCTGTGTGGACCACCTTCCCTTCATCTATGGCCTTGGTGACTGTTTTGAAGAAGTCGACCAAGTTCAGGAGGCAAGATCTGCTTTTAACAAAGCCAAACTGGTTGGGGTCCAGTGTCTGGAGGTTCCCAATGTCCCTGTTAATGAGCTCCATGATAATGCATTCCATGGCTTTGCAGACCAAGCTAGTCAAGCTTATAGGGCGATAGTTCCCAGGGTCAGTTGTGGCACCACCTTTGTAGAGTGGTACGACTGTTGCTGTACACCATTCTTTGGGTACATAGCCTGTAGAGAGGCTGAGTTTGAATAGTGATTTGACATGGGGGGTTAGTTCATTTTGAAGCTCGTGTAAGACACAACCTGGGATAGCATCTGGTCCCATTGATGCTGTGTTTTTGGCCTTTGCAAGGGCTGTCTTTACTTGTGTGTCTGAGATATCTGGAGCGCCACATTCTTCTGGGATGGGTGCTAGCCCCTTTGGTGGAGAGGGGGGGGGTGAAGTTTGCACTGAACTTGTCAGCCAGGATGTTGGCAATGTCGGTTGGTTCAGTGTATTTATGGCCATTATGCACTAGCTCGGAGCATATCTGAGAGTTTGCCCCTAGACTCTTGACATAGTTAAAGAAGGCCTTGTGGTTATCCTTAGAGTCATTGGCTATTTTTCTTTCGAAGTTGGCCTTGGGTGATTTAATGAGGGAGCGCAGTTTTTTACTGATGTTAATCAGAGATGCCTTCTTATTTTGGGATTTTGTTCTATCTTGCAGGAGTTTCCTCCTTCTGTTGTAAAGTTTATTTATGGCCAGGGTCCACCAGACTGGCTTCCTCTTTTTTGAGGAGTTGGTCTTATTTTTACATGGGATGGCTCGGTCCATGCATTCTTGAAGGTGTTCATAGAATGCACTTGTAAAGGATTCTGTCATTGGGTCATCATTTTCCATTTGATTGGGAGCTTTGAAACTTCCCACCTCGGTCTTGAGGAGTGTGAAGTTGGCTTTAGAGAAGTTTTTTACCTTGATTTCCTTGACTGGGGGGGGGGGGGTCGGGATGTGGATGCCCAGTGTGATTAGTTTGTGATCTGATCTTACCAATGACGAGTTTACCTCAGGTGTGGAACATAGGTTCCCCATGTTGGTGATGACCAGGTCCAGTATGTTGTCACCTCTTGTGGGAGTGGTGACTAGCTGTAAAAGGGTGTTTGAGTTCATAAACTCAAGGAAGCATTGGGCTAGGGCATTTGAGCTTGAGTAGTTTTCCCAGTCAATGTTTGGATAGTTGAAGTCACCCAGTAGCATGGTGTTGGGTAGAATCTTCATACTTTCTAATGTTCTCAGGAATGCTGCGTGAGGGTCCTGAGACAAGGTGGGAGATCTGTAGCAAGCTATAAATTGAACAGTCAATTTACCCGCTGTCAATTGCACTTGGATGGTCTCAGATTCCGCGTGCTGTGCTACTAACCTGGAGGTGTGGGTGTTCTTGATGAATATGGACACACCCCCTTCTATGTACAGATATATATATATATATATATATATATATATATATATATATATACAAATATAAATATAGATAGATAGATATACATGTACACACCAATACCACAGTCACATAATATTGCAAACGAAGAAACTTTCCAAAACAACAAACCATGATCTTGTGGCATAACTTGTGTTAATTTAACATGAACAAGCAAAATGATTTCTGAGATTAAGCACATTGAGGACACCAGTTCACCCCACCACCACTAAATACATGACTCCAGTTAAATTTTCTTTCTCATTCTTAAGTACATGGCAGCAAGAGGATGCTGATTTTTCTAGTGTTTGCATTTTGCACAAGTTAGTCAAAGGTTTTGTAAGCACACCTCATCTTCTTGAGACTAAAACCATTGCTGAAAACTAAAATCAGAATCCTCATCCCATTGACTGTGAGTTCATATATGTGAATGGCAATTCTACGGGGAATTTATATGTGTGAGGTGCAGATTATGAAAATATTATTTTTGTTGAGGTAAATTTTGCTAACTTACCACTCTAGCAACAGAACAGCATGACAACCATATGTCTGCTATAAATTACGTCTTGGTGATCAGATGTAGCCCTTCACACAGTTTCAAAATAGTGCTTTTATCACCTTATATGGGCATTTATATACATGTGTATATTAATGAACTCAACAAAGTTATGCAAATGATACCAGGGTTTACGTATAAGGAATAGTACTGTGACGTTCTAGAACATATCCTGATTTTTATTAGTTCATAGTTTGACATATGCCACTCTGTGACCCTTCTAATGCCAGTTATATCTAAGTTAAAAAGTTAGATAAATGTATTTAGTTTTTTTCTTTTGATAACCAAGTAGGTGAGCTGTCCTTCTGACTCTATTCAGTCATGACCAAGCAGCAAACTTACGTAACAAAAATAGTAAATACAATATAGGTAGAAAAAGGTATAATTATACATACAGTGTAGATATACAGTACTACAATGCAAAAATCACACATCAACTAATTATAATGCATTTCTAGGACTAGAACGTTTTCTGCAAAAGGGAGAGTAGGTATTTACAATAGCTGGGATTGTAGTTAGAACAATCGCACATGAGCTGGAATTTCCAGTTGTACCAGCATATCATGTGATTTACCTTCACTCACTGAAACAATAGGAGATGCCAGCAAGTCAGCCAGAGTCCAGAAAGCAAGTACACCCAGCTTCCTTTTGCAAATGTGCTTTTAAAGCCTTTAAGAATATAAATAAAAAGACTGAATTCTTTTTACATCAGTAGACAGGAGGTTCCAGACGGCAGGACCAGTCTTTCAGAAGGCTTTGTTACCAATAACAGTTTTCAAGGGTGATATCATTAATGTGATAGTGTCTTCTTGGGTATGTCTGAGAGAGTACTTTGGCTCCCTAATGTGTGGTTTGCACCTCAAAGGTGGGCAATAATCTAAATTTAGAATTTTGAAAAAGAGGGAGCCAAGAAGGAGAATGGCGTGGATGGGAATAGGCAGCTATTTGAATTTCTGCATAACAAGCTGTGTTGCATGCATCGGTCTGCTAGCAATACAAATCTGCCAATTTTGTTTTCAGTTATTTGAAGTTTGTCAGTATTGTGTGAGGAAAGGAGGAACACAATTAGGAGGACATACCTGAGTTTATGAATGAAGAGGTTTGCAACAATGGCTATCCTAACAGTGGGAATAAGAAAGTGAGAGATCCTGTAGCAGAATTTAAGCAAGGATAGCACTTTAATGGTGGCTAAATCTGTATGAATGTTAAAGTTTACTGATGGATCAAAGGTTAGTCATAGATAATTTCTCTTGATAACGTAGTATATAGGATAATTTTTATCCTTCAGAAGAATTTGTTTTAGAGAAGGACGTTTATGAGAGATAGAATAAAGTATGACATTAGTTTTACTGGGCTTAATCAATTGCTTATTATCAGTGGCCCCATGTGCATTGTTGAGAAAATTATTCTTGCAGCTTTATATGAAGATTATCTGCTGTTTTACTGCTTACTATAAGCAAGATTTCATGGCTAGTTTAAGACTGGGAAGGTGCAGTGTGATGCTGTTTATGATAAGAGGGCCCAGAACCAATCACTGGGAAATTACCGTACAGAATGTATGAGTGTTGGAGAGTGAGTCATTAGCAAGCACTGAAAGGACCTATTCTTTAATTTATGAAACCGGAAATAGTATTGTCTCCAAAGACAAGTCTTGATACCTTGCTGCATAACAGGTTAAAACAGCCAATGAGGACACCAGCATCAAGAAACATTCACTGATGTTGTTGTAAATAGTATAACTGGCAGTAAGAAGGGTTGTGGTAGTGCTGAAAGGATTTTGGAAATCATGTTTTGGTCACAGAACAAGCCATTGTTATTAATCTGTTGAAGCAGTTGCTTGAGTAAGAGCTTCTCAAAACTGTTTGCAATGGGGCAAAGATTTGAGATAGGGGCATGCCTCTCAACATCTTAGCCCAAAAAATCTGGATAAAGCCATAAATATTGGGGAGACAAAGGCGCCAACACATTCACAAATTTTAAATATTGCTCTTATAAGCTTAGAACATAGATAAACTAAAAGGTTTTGCTTCAATGTGATTTTCTGAAGGGTATGGAGTCTGAAAGCCACACATCTGTCATTATTTAGAAATTTCCATCCTCAATGATTTGCCAGAAAATCACAAATTGTATGAGGATCAGAGCAAAAGTATGTCAGGCAAAAGTCTGAGCATTCTGTGAAAATGTGGACTGCTTAGAGGTATGGCTGAGGCCTGTAGCTGTTCATTGATTTAGAGGAGAATGTTTTGGGTGGGGAGTAATGACGAGATGTGTGAATAGAGGGGTACAGTTTTGGATGTTAATGACTAGGTAAAGATGTGTGTCAAGGACTTTGCAATTTGTTTAACTGCAAGCTTAAGGAAGGTAGGATAGATTTTACTAAATTTGGCACTTGATTTGTTTAAGATTTGTAAGGAGGCCTTTGGTTTCTTTTACTGTTATGGGGAGAAGTGAAAGATAGTTAACTATGAGGCTAGAGGGTATATTTGAAGTGTGGAGTTCTTCTTATTAGAATGGTTAGTTGTAGGTGAGTTGAAGAACTTACTAGAGATGTATTTTATGGAGTTGATTAGGTGGTGTTTACATTCAGTGGCAAAATTGTTGGTGGTGTTGACATAGAAGGTAGGGTCATCAGTGTGCTATAATGAGGGAGTAGAAGTTTGACCAATGAATTGTTTGATTTCTTTCCAAAATTTTTTGTGTCCTTAGAAAGAGATTCTTGTATTTGTCTGAGGTAATTTGCTTTGGCACTGTTGGTGTGGGAGAGTGAACATTTGTAGAAGGCTTATACTTCAGCAGAAGACAGCACGGACACTGAATCTCTGAAAGCCACTTGGTGAACAGGGCTTATTGCACTTTTTCCACTGTTGTGTGACTATGGAGTTGGTCTGTATGAGTTGGGGGTTAACCCCCACTTGGGGTGCAGGGAGCTTGCCGCCCTGCAAAAAAGCTTGAAATCATGTTCTATGATATGGTTTTCGATGAATGGTTCATGTAACTGTCCGTCGAAGAATAACCCTTTGACAGATATCATAAATCCACCACTGTCTAATCTCTTAACATTTCTATGATAAAAGTATATGTCATGTAATTGGGCATTATGTGGGTCTTGTTTCTATACTATCCATGCCATGAACCAGGCATTATGTGGGTCCTGTTTCCATGCTATCTATGCCATAAACCAGGCATTATGTGGGTCCTGTTTCCATGCTATCTATGCCATAAACCAGGCATTATGTGGGTCTTGTTTCCATGCTATCCATGCCATGAACCAGGCATTATGTGGGTCTTGTCTTCATGCTATCCATGCCATGAACCAGGCATTATGTGGGTCTTGTTTCCATGCTATCCATGCCATGAACCAGGCATTATGTGGGTCTTGTTTCCATGCTATCCATGCCATGAACCAGGCATTATGTGGGTCCTGTTTCCATGCTATCCATGCCATAAACCAGGCATTATGTGGGTCTTGTTTCCATGCTATCTATGCCATGAACCAGGCATTATGTGGGTCCTGTTTCCATGCTATCCATGCCATGAACCAGGCATTATGTGGGTCCTGTTTCCATGCTATCTATGCCATAAACCAGGCATTATGTGGGTCTTGTTTCCATGCTATCTATGCCATGAACCAGGCATTATGTGGGTCCTGTTTCCATGCTATCCATGTCATGAACCAGGCATTATGTGGGTCCTGTTTCCATGCTATCCATGCCATGAACCAGGCATTATGTGGGTCTTGTTTCCATGCTATCCATGCCATGAACCAGGCATTATGTGGGTCTTGTTTCCATGCTATCCATGCCATGAACCAGGCATTATGTGGGTCCTGTTTCCATGCTATCTATGCCATAAACCAGGCATTATGTGGGTCCTGTTTCCATGCTATCTATGCCATGAACCAGGCATTATGTGGGTCCTGTTTCCATGCTATCCATGCCATGAACCAGGCATTATGTGGGTCTTGTTTCCATGCTATCCATGCCATGAACCTTTCTTTTATCATGTTGGAGATGCTAACAATTAACCAAAGGCAATAACTTGTTTTTAGTCTTCTTTTTGTTAGAGGTGTTGTATGAGTGTCAGTGTGTTAAAGAATAAGTCTAGGGCACTTATAAGGTTGGCTTCTGCAAAAAGTGGTGACCATTCAATAGTTTAAGGGAAAGTTTGGGTCAGGGTATACTGAGGGAAAGGTCTGACTATAATGATTTTGGAAGGAAGTTTTTAGCCTTGAATGACCATGTGGACAAAACAGGGCAGTAGTGACTTATGCTGTTTGATAGTACATTTGTGTGTAAACATAAAGTGAAGTTATTTCTTGAATGGAAGTTAGGATCAGTAGCACTTTCTGCAATTTACTTTTGAATGCTTTCATCCTAAGTCAGAACTTCACCTGACCATTAGATTGTAACATGGAAGTTTTGATTCTGGCACTATAAGGATTTAAAAGAAAAGTAAGTACATAGACAATCTTCCAGTGTGTCTTTTTATTTGTGTATACTATGTATCTACCTATTTATCTCATCTATCTATCTTTATTTATCAATCAATATTTATTTATTTCATTTGATTTTATTTATTTAATGTTGAAGGCTTATTACTAAGAACATGCAATAAAAATCATTCTTAACAGAGAAATAATGAAACAAATACAATTCTGGGTCAACATAAAACATAAATCATTAAAACACATGCTGTACCATCCAAAGGGACCTTCAAAATATATATTCCATTTTACAAGTCTGAATCTGAGACCATAGCCTATTCCAGAAGACAGAATCAATGTAAAAAAAAAGAAACCCTGCTTAATCCTTCCAGCCATACCTCTGGGATGATTAGCAGCCCTGTTCCAGATGACTGGAGTTGCCAAAAAGGGATATAGGGATGAAACAGCTATTTCGGACAGAAAGGACTCGGTTCATGCAGGGTGTAGAAAGTGAGCATTAGAATTTTAATGATGCAGCACGTAGCAGCAGTTACATCCCTAAGGAATATAGTCAATTTGGCAGCTGAATTCTGAACCCACTGCAAGCACAAGGCACTATGCATAAGCCCAAGTTACAGATTAATTCAGTAGTATAAGCTGGACATTACTTGTGCATTTAGTGCTGTAGGAGGTCTGATCTAAATAGACACTACCTAGTGCAGGAAATAAGATATTCCCTGAGTTTCAATCATCATCAAGAAGAATAGCCAGATCACAAGCTTGAGAAACAAATGCTAACTGAGTACCACCAAGGATGATTAATGGTGTCAGTAGTGGAGAGCCTGCATTAATAAAAAACAAAGTTTCGGGTGGCTGAGTTTTATTCAGTTAGCATGTATCCAATTAATAATGTATTCCAGACAGTCCAGTCTTGTAAGGTGGTAAAGTCTGACACTGCACTTACAGAGAAGCAGGGTAAGGCTTTGTATCACCAGCTTATGAATGATAAGAAATTCACTTCCTCATGATTATGTCCTTCATATAAACAGTGAATAATAATGGAGCCAAAAAGTACAGTTTTGTACCTACCATAAATGTAGATGTCCGATAGATATGCAACTGCAGTCCTGACATATGGGTTGTCCTGCCTCAGGCAGCCCTTCGGTCGGCCAGATTCCAAAGTCTGGGTCTGGCGTCGGCCGATGTCGCCTCCTCCCCGACGTCAGAGCGGCTGGAGTATAAAGGCATCCGCCGACGCCATCTTCTTCAGTGTTTCTTGCCCCAGATGCCAGGTGCCCTCCAAGGAAGGCTAAATTTTGTGAATGGATAAGCGAAAAATTCCAGACATGCACAACATTAATAAACAGATACACCATAACAGATATCCCCAGCTAAAAAGGAGAGGGGGGAATGGACCCAAGGAAAAAAGCAGAGGGGTTGGAGGGCGGGAAAAATCTGACTGCAGTTGCATATCTATCGGACATCTACATTTATGGTAGGTACAAAACTGTATTATGTCCTTCAAGAATGCAACTGCAGTCCTGACATATGGGTTGAATACCATAGCCAAGCTGCGGGTGGTAGGATCTAAGCAAGGGATGGTGTAGCTAAAAGACCCTGCAGGACTGCAGAAGCAAAGCCTGCTCGGGATCTGGAGTATAAAGGCAGGTTGTAGTGTTTGGTAAATGTATGCACGGAGCTCCATGTAGCAGCCTCTAGAATGTCCTTTGTAGCCACTCCTCTTAGAAAGGCTGTGGATGTGGCTATAGCTCTGGTTGAGTGTGGCCTAATATTGGCTGGCACACCCTTTCCATGGAAGGAGTAACAGAATCTGATGCAGTGTCCAATCCATTTTGAAATTGTTTGTTTGGAGACTGCCTTTCCTTGCACTCCGGCAGCATAGGCTACAAATAGTTGGTCAGACTTCCTGGTGGTCTTTGTTCTGTCCAAGTAGTAGCGTAATTGTCTGTGTATGTCTAAAGTATGCAGCAGCTTTTCCCCTTTATTTTGATGATTGGGAAAGAAAGTAGGTAGGTGAATTGCTTGATTTAGGGACACCCTGGATATCACTTTTGGCATGAATGAAGGATTGGTCCTTAGAGAAACTCTGTCCTGATGAAAAATGAGAAAGGGAGGTACTGCCATGAGGGCCTGTATCTCCGAGACTCTTCTTGCTGAGGTAACTGCCAACAGGAAGACCATTTTCCAGGAGAGAAATTGCATTTCTGAAGATGCTGCCTGTTCAAAAGGAGGAAGAGTTAATTTTTCCAAGACGTAGTTGAGGTCCCATGCAGGAACTGGTGGTTTTCTGGGAGGTTTGATATTCTTTATCCCTCTTAGAAACTGTCTTAGCAAGGGATGCGAAAACACAGGTGGGTCACAGTTGTAATTTGCTGAGATTGCTGAAGCGTGAATTTTAATGGAAGAATATGAGAGGCCACTATGAAACATTTCTGCCAAGTATTCTAATATCTGAGGTATGCTCATCACTGATGCATCCTGGCCCTTTTTGGCATTCCAGATGATGAATCTCTTCCACTTGGCTGAATAGGTTTTTCTGGTGGAAGGTCTGCATGCTTCCAGCAGGATTTCCTGAACCTTTTCGTAGAGGGGGACATGGGTCAAAGTCATGGAACCCTCCAAGCTGTCAGTTGTAATGTTTGCAGGTTTTGATGAACAGTCCTGTAATTGTGTTGAGTTAGGAGCAGAGGCCATTGGGGCAAGGGCCACGGTTTGGTGTGAGTTATGCTCAGTAGCAAGGGATACCAATGCTGCCTCGGCCAGTCTGGAGCTATCAATATTCCTTTTGGTTGCTCTGCTTTGATCTTCAGTAACACCTTGGTCAGTAATGGTAGAGAAGGGAATGTATAGATTTTTAGGGTATTCCAGCTGAAGGAGAGAGCATCCGTTCTCCAGGCTAGAGGATGGTGTGTCCTTGAGCAGAACCTGTCCAGGTGGTGATTGAGATGAGAAGCAAAGAGATCTATGTCCGGTCTTCCCCATGCAGTTGTTATTTGTGAGAAAATGTGTGGATGCAGCATCCATTCGTGTGGATCCATGAAATTTCTGCTCAACCTGTCCGCCAGAACATTGTCCTTGCCCGGAACAAACTGGAATTGCAAATGGATGTTCAGTTTCAGGGACTTTTCCCAAAGAGCCATTGTTAGTCTGCAGAGGGGATACGAGTGAGTGCCTCCTTGTTTGTTTATATACCACATGACAGTGGTGTTGTCTGTCCTTATTAGCAGATGGCCTTGTTGAAGAGATTTTCCAAAGGCTTCTATTGCATGTATCACTGCCAACATCTCTTTTTGATTTATGTGCAGAGGCATTTCCGTGGGAGTCCATTGACCTTGAATGCATTTGTCCTCCATGTGTGCCCCCCATCCATGATCTGAGGCGTCTGTTGTAATGGTTTGACTTGCTTGAACTTTGTTGAAAGGCATGCCTTCGTTTAAATGGCTTGCTTGAGCCCACCACAAAAATTCCCTTTGCAGGCATGGAATGAATGGTATTACATCTTCTAGGTTGTGGCTGTGTTGAGACCATAAGCTTTTTAGGTACCATTGTAGCTTTCTCATGTGTAGTCTTGCCAGAGGGATCAGAAGAATGCAAGATGCCATGAAACCCAGGGCCTGCAGGATCTTCCTTGCGGTCAGCTGGGTAAGTTTTGCTAGGCTTTTGAAGTAATCTGGTAAATGCTGTTGTTTCTCCTCTGTGAGGAAAGCCATTTGTGATTGTGTGTCCAGTTTTGCTCCTAGAAAAATAATCTTTTGGGATGGCAATAGTCTTGATTTTGAATGTTGACTGTGTATCCCAAAGCCTGTAGCAACTGAATGACATAGTCCAAGTTTTTATCAAGGTTTGTTTGCTGTCTGCTTGTATGAGGCAGTCGTCCAGGTAAGGTTATATTTGAATCCCTGGAGTCTGCAATGTGCAACTACTGATGCCAGGCATTTCGTGAATACTCTGGGCAGTAGATAAGCCAAACGGCAATGCTGAGAATTGATAATGCTCTGTTCCTGCAAGAAATCTGAGGTATCTTCTGCAGCTGTGTCTGATTGGGACATGCAGGTATGCCTCCTTGAGGTCCAGAGTAACCAGCCAAGACCCCTTGCCCAGCATGGGAAGGAGTTGCTGTAACGTCAGCATTTTGAATTTTGGCACAATGAGAAAGGTGTTTAGAACGGACAAGTCCAGGATAGGCCTCCATTGCTTTTCTTTTCTTGGAACAAGGAACAGTCTTGAATAGAATCCCTGGCCTTGTTCCTGAGGAGGAACCTTTTCTATAGCTTTTATTTGTAACAGCTTTGAAACTTGTAAGAGAGCCTCTGCCCTTTGATTTTGTGGCAGGTTTGGCATGCCTTGTCTCGTTGGTAAGGTGTGGAAGTGGAACCTGTAACCTCTGTCTATTATGCCCAGAATCCATTTGTCCTTGGTTAAAATGTGCCAGTTCTTTGAGAATAAGGATAATTTTCCGCCTAGAGGAGCTTCTCTTTGAGCCTTGGTAGGCGGAGTGAAAGTCAAGTCATTGTGATTGTCCCTGTGGTGCAGGTGAACTCCCTGCGCCACTTCTCTGATTTGGTGGTTGCCATTGGCGGCCCCTGTAGGAGCCTCGGTATTACCCACTACCTTGAGCACGCCTGTTTTTTCCCCTTTGAAACTTGTCTGAGTCTGGAAAGGACCAATTATTTGAAGGCCAATTCCTGCTGAATCCTGGTGGCTGAACCTGAAGGAAATTCTTGACTGTCTGTACTGATTTTGCCTTTTCCTCAATAGACTTCAACACATCCTGTGCATTAGCAGCAAAAAGCTTCTGCTTTTCCAGAGGTGCATCCAGGAACTTAACTTTAACATGGTCTGGCAGTGGCTGTTCTTTCAACCAAGCATGTCTACGTATAACGGCCCCTGCCATGGCTGCCCTACATGAAGCTTCCAGTGCATCATAACCACACTGAAGAAAATGATGGCTAACCTGCTGAGTATTATGAATCAAATCCTGCAATGCCTTTCTATCTATAGGCTCAGGAGAGGCTAACTTTTTCTGCAAATCATCCATTAAGTAATCCTGGTACTGAAACATATGAAAAAGGCAGTTGAGTGACCTCATGGCAAGGGTGGAAGAGGTATAAACTTTTTTGCCCCATCTCTCCAGGGACCTAGCTTCCCTGTCAGTGGGCAGAGGGTTTTTGGCCGAGGAAGTAGCCACTCCTTTGGGGCCCTGTGAAATAGTTTCTAGATCCACAGAGTGGGCCTTAAAGAGATGCTTATGGGTTTCAGGGACCCTGCAATATCTGTCAGGCTTGACAGGAGCAGGAGGGAGAGAATCAGGCGAAGTACTGGAGTCTGAGTATACATCATCAAGGACATCCAACACTGGAGGAATAGCTAAAGTCTGTGTTGGGGTAGCTTAAGGAAGGTACGTAGCCTTTTCCTGGAGTCAGAAAATTCCTGTCCCTGCCACTGAAAATGTTCTCTCATGGAGTGGAGAACTTCACCAAAAGAAATATCCTCTGGAGGGGAGGCAGAGGGAATTGAATCCTCAGCATCCGAGTCCTCATAGGCCTGGAAGGATTCTTCCTGGGTATCTGAGTGCTCTGAATCCCCAGAGGCTTCATCTGAAGAGAGGGTGTCTGTCTGTTCAGTTCTAGGCCTTTTATCTGCTGGCGGCTGAGAACCTTTGTCTGGGTGCGGCTGAGAACCCCTGATAAGAGAGATTAGATCTGCAGCAAGAGTCATGATCTGTCTATCAGAAGAGGGGCCCTGAGAAGTAGATTTAGGATGGGCCTTGGCCTGGCTGGCAGCCTTAGCACGTGCAAAGGCCTTGATGGAAATGGATACCGGAGGCCTAGCTGCCCCACGTGCAGGGGTAACCTTGTCCACAGGAATGGTGTCAGGTAAATCTAGAGCTTCGGTTTCTGGAGGAAAATCAACAACCGGCACAGTTGAAATCTCCGGGACCGAAGAACGCGTTAAAGTGGTGTCGTCGGCCTGCGGCGGTTGAATTACCGCTTCCAAAGGGACTGATGCACTCGCGGAGGGCTTAGGCATGGTATCGGTGGACGACGCGGGCCGAGGATGTCGGTCCAGGTCCTTGCGTTTTTTGGTAGATTGTGCTGTCGGTTGTTCCGACGGCGTGATATAAGCGAAAGATTCGCCAAAAAAGTCTTCGGCAAATTCTGCCCGGCGCCTGAGTGTGCGCTTATTAAAGCAAGCACAGGCAGCATAGGCTGAGACGTCGTGGTCTGGGCCCAGGCAAGGGAGGCAGTAAGAATGGAAGTCCTTATGAGGTATTTGTTTACCACAAGACAAACAATTATTAACTTTTTCAATTTTTTCTGACATCGGCTGAGGGAAGAAGAAATGTTCCCCAACGGGGTACTTAGCTTTTAGATGACTTTGGTAACTGAAAACACAGGAGCTGACTGACCGGCACTTGCGAACTGCTTCTGCTTCGGGCACCGCGCGGCAAGAAAGACTGAAGAAGATGGCGTCGGCGGATGCCTTTATACTCCAGCCGCTCTGATGTCGGGGAGGAGGCAACATCGGCCAACGCCGGACCCAGACTTTGGAATCTGGCCGACCGAAAGGCTGCCTGAGGCAGGACAACCCATATGTCAGGACTGCAGTTGCATTCTTGAAGGACATCTGATCCCTGTTGTGTACAGCATTCCGAGGCATAGGTATGTGAGGAACCTACAACAGACACAATGCACTGAAAGTGGACAGAAATATAAGAATGATACCAATCCAAAACAGTAACAGTAACACCACAGTAATGACACAACTACTATATTAAGATTGCATGATCCACCATATAAAAAATTGTTGAGAGATCTAATAGAATAGAAAGTGGTATATGTACTGCTCATGTGATGTCAAAGTATACATACACCACTTTACAAAGAAATAGATAGATATTATCAAACACTGGGCATTCAAAATACCGACCATCAAAAGAACAATATATATATATGTGTGTGTATGTGTGTGTGTGTGTGTGTGTGTGTGTGTGTGTGTGTGTGTGTGTGTGTGTGTGTGTGTGTGTGTGTGTGTGTGTGTGTGTGTGTGTGTGTAATCTTTTGCACAGATGGAGCATTAATCCACAATCTGTTTTTTCTAATGCTATAAAGAATCAGATCTATACATCCTCCAGACTCTGCACTGCTGATTAAGACTTTTTTAAGGTGATGGACAATTTGGGCCTGGAGTTTCAAGATAGAGGTTACGAAAGACAGGAAATATAGAAAGAAATGATCAATATAAATGTGGTCTGGAGGGTAAAGCAAGACTATACTTTAGACACGAGAAATATTTTGACATCATCAAATAATACAGAGAAAACTGAGACCACTAAGTTGATTATGCCCCCCCCCCAACTCAGAGAAATAGATTTACTCTCACCTATACCAGTGACATTAAGCATATTTGCAATATCATTGGGAATAATTGGAAGATATTGCTACTTGACCCAACCATCAAAAATATTGTTGGCAATGAACCTTCATTTAGTTTCAAGAGAAATAAGAATCTCATGCAGTTGCTTTGCTATACAAACAATGTCATGGACAAGGTTTATTCACATAGGGATGGCACGTTTCCATGCAGATCCTGTTTGAATTGTAGCTGTATTTCAATGGAAAATGAGTTTATATATCCATTTTCTGGGAGACACTACAGATGTCATGAGTATGCGGATTGCAAGACACTGCACGTATATATAATATATATAGTGATGTGTCTTTGTCAATGTTTTTACTTGGGTAAAACTGACAAAGAAACCTATCTCCAACCATATTAGTGACATTTGGCTAGAAGATATGAAAAGTCCATTATGTAAACATATTTCTGAAAATTCAGTACATTAATTTTTGTTTATGGTGTTGCGAGTAGTAAAAGAAAATGTTTGAGCTGGTGATTTTACAATACAAACTGAGCAGCAAGAAATGAGATGGATAGCGGAACTATGTACATTAGAACAAATGCACTTTCATGAAAAAGGGGTCACGAAATTATGGTTCATTGAAATGTAATTTTGTTCATTGAAATGAGACCCATACATATATATATATATATATATATATATATATATATATATATATATATATATATATATATATATATATATACACACACACATATACATAAAAGCACATATTGTCAAACATTGGACATTTAAAATACCAACCATCAAAAGTATGATAATTTTAGATTGAATTTATAATGTAAAATGATTGAAAAATATTTTTTAGGCACAGGCAAGCCCCTCATACCCCTCACCCCCTGCTAATTATGCATACCAACTTTGAGATTGCACAACGGTGCAGTAAGAAAATAATGATTGCTCATATGAACACACACACTCACACATATATATATGGGTCTACTTCACATGATCGACAGTTCATTTGATCGACTTTTATTTGGTCGACAATTCATTTGATCGACAGGCAGATTTGCCCCCCTCCCCAATGTTGTGCGACCCTGGAGTTCATATATATAGCTAGGTGGGTGTGGGGGGCACAGCCCCCCACATTGGGGGGTGTGGGGGGAAAAGCCCCCCACATAAAACAGCTTGTCGATCAAATGAACTGTCGACCAAATAAATGTTGATCAAATGAACTGTCGATCATGTGAATTAGACCCATATATATATATATATATATATATATATATATATATATATATATATTTATATAAAATCATCTCAGTGTGCAATAGAACATGTAATAGGCACATAAGTGATTGGAATTAAACTGAAGAAGACAGGCTGATTTATCATTTTATCCAATGGCACCATACCTCTCAACCTCTTAGACCAAAAAATCTGGACAAAGCCGTAAATAATGGGGGGAAAAGGCCCCAAAAATAGGGGCACTTTTTAAATATTGCTCGTACGAACTTAGAAAGTTAATAGAATAACAAGTTTTGCATTAGCATGAATTTTCTGAAGGGTATGAAGTCTGAAACTCAAATGTCTGTCATTACTTTCTGACTTCAACCCTAAATGATTTATCAGTGATTTGCCAGAAAACCACAATTTTATGAGCAACAGACCAAAACTATGAGCAAAAAACTGGACTGTCTGCGAAAATCTGTACAGTTGAGAGGTATGAGTGGCACTAGAGTTACTTACCATTTCATCAAATACCTCCAATAAATGCGTTATTGTGATGGTATAAACCCTAGCACCCAAAAAAGGCACAACACACAAGAGAGAATAAGACAGATCACTTCATAAGACAAAATTCCTTGTAATTGCTGTTGGTTGATGTAATTTGAAGCTGGTTTTCCTCCTTTCAGACACTGTGTCAGTTTTCCAAGTGATGGGCTCACATGAGCAGCTAAATTAGACTCTGACATGATCAGCTCTATTTTGCTTATTAGTGAGAACAAATGCATTGCATGCTTCCTTAGTAGAATCTGTAACCTGTAATGCCACCCCAATACAACAGTAGATTGTGCACTGTCTTGAAAGTGGGAAGTGAAATGTGGGTAAATCTGGAGCTTTTGCATGCTTGAAGTGGAACTGGTGAAGTCTTCCATATAGGCAGGTATTGTGAAAGTACTCGATGAATGTTGCTGTACCATTAGGGAAGACACCTCATACCTACTAGTGGACCTCATACACATATAGGAAGACTAGCACTATCTAAAATGTGAGTCATTGCCACTTTGTGGATTGAACCCAAGAGACTGCAGTTTTATCTGATGGTTTTGTGTGAAGGTAAAGAATCATCCTTTTCTAAAAGCCAATGTTATGTGGATTTCAAACTCTCTGTGGCTGCAGACACAAAAATCCAACAGTGTGAGCCATAGGTTCATAGGTTCATAGGTTCATAGGTTCATACTAGGCTATCTGCCCAAGGGCATTTATAAGCCTAGCCCATAGTTATGTGGCTTTCGTCACCCCTTTAGTTTGAATAAAAACTATGCCTATCATTTTGCTGTGCCTCTGTCAAGCAGTGACACTGAAGTAATCCCTGGGGTATATCTGCAATCTCCCATCCATTGGTCAAGATTCCTCTTGAACAAGGCCAGAGAGGTGCTCTGCCTCACATGTACCGGGATTTTGTTCCACAGCATAGGGAGTCTCTGGGTGATGAATCTGTCCCTCCAGCACATTCTATTTATAACCGTGTCAAGGTTTAAGTCTCCCACCCTTGTGGTTCTGAGGGATCGAGATTTTTTGAGGTGAAGCATATTCATCAAATCTGGGTTTGACATGACCTTATATGTCAGGCACAGGTCACCTCTGAGTAAGCGGTATGAGACTGAATAGAGCTGGAGTTCTTTCAGTCGGGCAGCATAAGACATATTTTTGAGACCCTTTATCCTTTTGGTGAGGAACTTTTGGGGCCTTTCAAGCTGCAGCAGGTGTCTGGTCAGATACATTCGAACGGGCATTGTACTCAATCATAGGTCTAATGAGTGATGAGTACAGGGGGACGATGACCTCCCTTGATCTAGATGTGAATCCCTTCATGATCAGGTGGGCGATATAGAAGGTTTTCCTAACTACTTTAGCAACATGAGTGTCAAATGAAAGGCTACTGTCAACCTGGGTCCCCAGATCCCTGATGACTTTTTCTGTGCTCAGTGGATTGCCATCTATATGGTAGCTAGGGGTAACCTTGTTTTTCCCGAAGGGTATGACTATGCATTTTTTGGCGTTTAACTTCAGGCCATGGCTCTGGCACCAGTTATCCGCTTCTGTGAGGCCCTTCTGGAGGATATCTGTGTCAGATGTGTTTTCGACTATGGCTTCAGTTTGCAGTCATCTGCAAACTTTGTCAGCCATAACCCTCCTGTGTTTGCTTGTACTTCAGAAAAGTAGATGCCGAACAAGAGTGGACCCAGGACTGAGCCCTGTGGGACACCACTTGTGACAGGCTTGAGTCTGACATGGCTCCAGCAACTCTGACCCTGTGGGTTCTGTCACTTAGCCAGTTTGCAACCCATCTTGTGATGTATGGGTTTACATTCAAGCTGATGAGTTTTGCAATGATACCTGAGTGGGGTATTGTGTCGAAGGCCTTTGCCAGGTCGAGGTAGGCTGTATGGACTGCCTTTCCCTCATCAATGGCCTTGGTGACAGTCTCGAAAAAGTCAACCAAGTTTAAGAGGCAGGATCTGCCTTTGACAAAGCCAAACTGGGTTGGATCCAAAGTCTGCAAGTTCCCTATGTCTTTATTTATGAGTTCCATTATGATCCTCTCCATGGCTTTGCAGATAAGGCTTGTCAAGCTAATGGGGCGGTAATTTCCAGGGTCTGTGGAGGCACCGCCCTTATGAAGTGGGACCACAGTCGTCGTGCGCCACTCCTTGGGTACGTATCCTGAGGTGAGGCTAAGATTAAACAGCTGTCCTAACTGTGGGTCTAATTCCTCGTTGAGTTCGTGAAGCACACAGCCGGGGACACCATCCGGTCCCATGGATGCTGTGTTTTTTGCCTTAGTGAGGGCAGTTCTCACCTGGGCATTGGAGATGTTTGGGGGGCTACAATCCTCTGGAATAGATATCTCTCCTTTTGGGGGGGAGGGGGGGGAGAAGTTTGCACTGAACCTGTCAGCCAGTATGTTGGCAATGTGTGTAGGTTCAGTAATTTTCACATCATTTTGAACTAATTTGGTTAGTTATCAGTTGTCTACATGATAATGATCTGTGCTTGTGCTTATATCTTCATGGTAATGCTTTGGTGCACATTCATTCCATAGATGTGCAGGAGTTTATATAATCATTTCCAAAACATATTGTACAAACAGTGGGATTTGTAAGGTGTAAAGTCAAACTCTAAGGATGCATTGTTGCAGATGTGGATGGACTACAATTGCTAGGAGATCCTAGAATGAAAAGTTACACATTGTCTATCACTCAGAGAGAGACAGTACATAATTCTAAAAGGTTATGCAAGGTTGTAAACAATGCCACAGTGAGTGCAGTTCTAACATCTGTGCCTTTGTGTTCGATTAACTTCCCTATTCCAGGTCTCCAGTGAGTCACATCCAGTTGGTCAGTTGTCTGAGGTAGCAGAGTCCAAGTACTGTATGGACTGCTCCACATGTGGTACACAGTCCTTTTGGACATTTACATAGCTGTCCATGCTAATGCACTGGTCAGCACATACTTGATAAATAGTGCCAGTGGATCCCTGGGTAATGCTGCTGTCTGTTGTGACTCTGCCAATGTCTCAGATCTCCATACCTCTGCTGCATCCAAACTATGACTGTTAGGTGTCAGTTTGTGGAATTAATCACTGGCAGAGGTGAGTAGTGTTACAGCCCTTCCCTTACAATGGTTCTTTACTTTCTAGTGGCAGACCCAGTAACATTTGGTGTAGTACATCTTTCCAAATCCATTCAGATATCTGTTAATCAGTAGCATGAGTGTCCCCTGCTGACTTTTGACAATGTTATAGGTGTGCCTGATTCTGCTAGGCGTACTCCCATTACTTATTAAATCAGGCACTGTTCATGAATTGCCTTTGATGTATGGTATGGTATGGGGTTGGGAGAGTGGCTTAATGGCTAAGGTGTTTGCCTTACAAACACAAGGTGCAGGGTTTGAGTGTCACAAGGGATAATTGGCTAGGCTTAAAATGGCTCACAAGGGCAGTTAGCTTAGTACAAACCTATGAACCTACTGGATGAAGTACTGTTCCAGTAGTAACCTTTGCCTTAATTTGACATAATTTCTAGCCACATGAGGCACATTTACAGAATTAACATAACTGCCTACATAGTGGCACTCAGCACACTTGCTCAGTAGTTCTGTCCCTGGCAGTCATGCATCAGCTTTGGGAAACTGTGAAGGCCACACATGCCCATGTGTTTCACTGACATTAACACCAACATGGTTACTGACACTGCTTTTTCTACAAGAAGGGGGAGGTATGTGTCCTGTTTGTCTACATGATAATGATCTGTGCTTGTGCTTATATCTTCATGGTAATGCTTTGGTGAGAAACTATGCCTTGCAGCATATGCTGGGGAACCTGATGCTCATGTTACAGCTTTGGTGAAGTACTTTATTTCATAGCATATGCCAGGGTTAGTGATCAATGTACATGTTACTGCTTTGGTGAGGTATTCTATTATACATCATACACCAGGGGCTGTCATGATCTTTACAACATCACTGCTATATGTTAGTGCTTGGTTTCCTTTCCTTTCCTATCATATATGGTGTCTGCAGTGTTGGCCAAATTAATAGAAATCGGTCTTTTTGTTGTTTTTATTTTTGTTTTTATTGTTGCTTTGCCATATAATGCAATATGAGTATATGAAACGACAAAAATATAATTTGTGTTATATGAGAAAATGTTCTAATACAATGTTCTAATATTTTGCGAATGACTCTTTGGCCATTGCCAAGAATTTAACTCGTTGAGGCATAAAACAACAAGCTCATGGCAATGTTCAGTCATAGAAGCATTGTTAGCTGAAATGAGTTCTTCGTTCATTTGCTGCTTGTTAGCTGGAATGAGTTCTTCGTTCATTTGCTGCTTGTTAGCTGGAATGAGTTCTTCATTCATTTGCTGCTTGTTAGCTATGGTCTTTTGCTTCATCTCTGACTTCAGAATAGCCCCTAAGTTCTCTATTGGATTCATATCTGGGCTGTTACCTGGCCATGGTAACATTTTAATACCATGGACCTCAAGGAAACTTGTCACTTGTCAACCTTCATGACATGGGGCACCATCATGCATGGAAATGAAGTCCCCTGTCCCAGTAAATCCCTTCTTCTTTGCCCAGTCACACAGCTGAGGGAGCAGACGTTGCTGTAGTACGGTTCTGTACTGTTCCTACTTCATGTTTCTCAAACAATGCAGAGCCGACCTGTTCCAAAGATGTCATAACACTCCACACCATCACTTGAGTGAGGTGCTTGACACACTGAATGATACAATCGTCCCTCATCTGCCCTCCAGATTGTCATCTGTAATCTGACATATTGTACTTGCTGATCTGAACACTGTATTATGCTCTTATCACTGAAAGCAACACATTCTCACTCTTCTTCTGACCAGTTTTGAAACTCTTTCACCCAGTGCAGTCTTTTTGCCTTCCATTTGGTTAGAAAATGTCTGTTTTTCAGAGGTCTGCAAGCTCGAAACCCAGCATCCAGAAGTCTCCATTGAACAGTCCTGGAACTCACAGTAACACCCTGTTTTTCCAGTATCCCCTGCAGTTATCTACTGGATGCCTTGTGATTCTTACAGCATTCCCTGATCAGATACGAATTATCATGAGGAGTTGTGGACCTTCTGCAACCACATCTGACTGAAAGTCTGGGCGACAATCCTTCACTGGTATTCAGTTTCTTCTGAATTCGGCTGACAATACAGCTGACTTACTCTGATCTTCTTGGCGATTTTTGATCCAGGAGCAACTTCTTTGAGCATAATCTCAACTTTTGTACACTTTCGTGCCATTACACCATTTTACCCATTTTTAAGTATGAAGCCACATCATTATGACAACATTTCTCTTCAAGTAGGTAAGTAACATGTATTAATTTCATGCTAAATAATTTTTCTTAAAGAATTAGCAAACTGAAATGATTTTGTGAATTTCTGAAAAAAAAAAAAGCCAGACTGAAAATCACTAAAGAAAGTAAGAAATTTCCATTATTTGTCGATATTTCTATTAATTTGTTCAACACTGTATATCGCATGCATCTCTGCAGCCTCTTCCACTTAATACCATCAAAGTACTTGCATCCAACATTTTGGCAAGTTTATGTTACTTCATCTCAATATCTTGTACACCCATCCTCATTACTTTGATGATTTGCCTTCCATTGTACCTGTGGTCATCTGTATATATATATATATATATATATATATATATATATATATATATATATATATATATATATATATATATATATATGGCCAAGACCATATGACTGACATTCGAAATATCGACCATAGAATAAAAAATAAAAAAACACAAAAAATCTTGCCTTCATGCTGCTCTGCCCCCCACACCCCTCGGAACATAAATATACCAACTCCAAGATCACACTTGTTGTTTGTCTTTCGGCTTTTTTCCAGTAAGGGGTCGCCACAGTGGAACTCCGGTCCGCTAATGATTGGCAGTAGATTTTTACGAAACCCTGAGGTGCCAGCTCGATGCCCAACCTTCAACGAAGGAACGCCCATTTTCGCACGCATGTCTTTCGAACACTACCCAACCATGGGGAGGACATGCAGATTCCACACAGAAGGCACTCCCAAGCCAAGCCGAGAATTGAACGGGAGAACCTCTTGCTGTGAGGTAACAACGCTACCTCCGAGATCACACTACAGTGTGGAAAATGCACTGTACAGAGATGCCAGTTCCGTATGGTTGACATTTCAAATGTTGATCATATGGTCTCGGTAATATGAATGTAGAAATTCTGAAATGTCGACCATGTGAGGGGAACCCATATATATATATATATATATATATATATATATGTGTGTGTGTGTGTGTGTGTGTGTGTGTGTGTGCATATATATCTATAAGTATAGCTATATCATAAATACATCTGTATCTATTTATATATCTGCATGTATAAATGTGTGTGTGTGTGTGTGTGTGTGTGTGTGTGTGTGTGTGTGTGTGCACCTGTCTATCTGAGTATTTGTGCTGAGACATGAATACATCATTTCCAGGCAAACTGATAATGTCACCTGGCCTCCAGCAGGTGACAGACATACAGGAGGCTGAATTGCATTCCTTCCACTAGATGAGGCAAGTCAGTATCTTTTATTCATTTTTATCTACCCACCCCCTCAGCTCCTCACATTCCTGGGGTCTCTAGTCCTTTGAAGGCATCAGACAGGACTCTATATGTCTGCTTCATTGAGTCTTTAGATTGTGCATAACACTTGAAAATTTCTGTAGCTTATATCAATGAGTTAGCATTATGAAATGCTGTGTTAAAGCTCTGAGCTGATGCTGTTGAAAATTGCTTGAACTATGACTCCAGTTATAGTGGCAAATACAGCATTTGAATAATGCATTATTTTATCTCCAAGTGTATCATATAATTACATCTACAGAGACTGTTATAAATATCATCTGTCATACCTGGCACAAAGTACATTATTTCCACTTATGAAGGAGATTTTATTGGTCACTTTATGAAGTAATCTCTTTTTCCCCAGACTTCCAGCTGTACAGTCAGTTACTGTCCCATGAAAGAGAAATCTAGGCTATTTTAGATATAGAGATGCATATTCAAGGATGTTTTAATGATGTCCCTTGTTTTATTCCATGTAAAGGCCTTCTTACCCATTAGTGTGTTGGAGACATGAGCATGTGCGGTTCAGCATTAGAGGTGGCTTCCACTGGAGTTACTAACAATGGTAGTACATTAGGAGGATCTCCCCCAAGCAAGAGATGTAAGATTCCTCTCATGTCCCCATTTGGTCATCTGGTACTAGAGTTGCTAAAAAATCCTAGGTAACCTATAGTACTAATGAATGAATGTCCTGTCCCTGTGCCCTTATGCCAACAGTGAAAACATCTTTTTATATTTTGCTTTTTCTGTGCAAAATGTTCATACCTATATTTGCAACAAGAAGTAACACAAACTATATCATAATATACCACATATTCCTCCCTTTTAGCCTATTATACTTGCCAAATTTGTTGTTCCCTCCTTTGTAGTTGCAGCAAACGCAATTAATTAAAATAAGGGAAGGTCCACAGCTGTAGTGGTATCCCAGCAGTCTTATTGGAAACCTCAAGCATTTGACCTGTACTTTTGGTCAGTTTTAGGACTGATTTCTTCCCCTTCTGTCCTGCTCTAGTCTATTGCTGCGGGCCTGCCATTGGAGCTTTTTCAGCTTTCCTGAACTGTGCTTCTGTCAAATTCCACTGTTTGAAAAATAAAAACTCTCAGAGACTTCAGATTCATTTTCAATTTTATTGTGATTAGTGCTTTCACCTTATGACTCAGATTCCTCAAATCATAATGCATTATCTAACATCTAACACAATGTTTCTTTAAACATAAAAAATGAGATTTTGTATTTGAAATACAAATATAATCTTTCAACACACACAGAACTTTGATATCTCACATTATAACATTCAATGTCATTACTAGTTACAAGATAAGTACTATCAAAGTAAAATGAAACACATAAAATAAAACACAATAAAACAGATTACAATAACAAACTATGAACAATAAGTATAACAACCAGAGCAGCAAACCAGGAAAAACAACAGCCAAAATCCACCAGTTTAAGCAGCAGTTTATTATAAAACTCTCTGACGTCTCGGCCACAGCCTTCAAGGAGTACCAAATTATTAGGAACAATAAGTAGTTTATGGCATTAATAAAAGATGACTTATTGGGTCTTCATTAGCACAAGTCGCAGAAAGCAGTGCTCACTTGCTGCATAAGCAGAACACAATGAAATACTACTTAACCCACCGTGATGGTATGAAACCCGATAAACAAAGGACCAAATGTCACCGGACAGATCCGACTGCACCCGAATATTTGATAGTAGTTCTATGCTTGTGAAGCAGAAACCCTGAGGGGGGAAACAGGGGCAAATTAGCTTCTCCATATAACAGGGACCCAGATCATCCAGAAAAAAAAGTTTAGTAATGAAGTAAAAGTGGATAAGGAAGCAGCACAGGTTCTGTAGTATGACTGAGACATGTTGGTAGAGATAAGCACCTGTAAGTCACTGGTCGCTGAGCACTGAACAAGCTGTAGCTACTTAACCTTTGTGGTGTAGAGCTCAAGGTAAAGAACACTGTTACAACTGAGGTAAAAAGTCTGCCAAGACTTCAGTAACTTCAGAAAGATCCTCAGGAATGACCAGGTACCTACATTCTCTTAGTACTCATCAAAGGAAAACACAGTGATTTAAACTGGTCCATGATTGTCAGATGGGGATAGATGATAATTCCATGATTATCCAGCCTAGTTATAAACTCCAACTTATTTCTGCAATACTTAAAGAATGATGAAAGGGGAAAGCAGAGAGCTCTCACAAAGTCAGACACGCAGCTGTGACCTCCTGTTTGAAAGTAATGGGTTTTAACCAATTATAGTGATTCTAATGAGGGGTAGCTTCTGGGTTGTGTGCTAAGGGAACAGCACTGCACATTTCAGAGGAAAGGAAAAACTGTGTACATTAGTGACACAGTAGTGCTAAAAACATATTTTATAGTTCAAATCTCCAAGAGACAGCATTAACACCTCAAATAATAGCAGCTCTATTGTTGTGGCCTATGGAGCTCCACACTTCATTGGACAGGTGCTAAAAGAGTTAATACCAGAGTCTACCATCTGAGCATGTCCTGTCAGGCAGTAACCAACTAGGAAGAACAGCAGAGAAGAGATCACAGTAAGAATGTAAATACTTGATATCAGTACCTTAGACTACAATGTCATAGCCACAAAGGGATCAAATAAGATCCATAAAGGATACAAGTGTTGATCTCTTGTCATTAGAAGACCACTGACTACCCTGATAAAAACACTCTTGATACTATGATAAGCATAGAAAACAGCTGAAAATGATCCATGAGCCTATGGACTGCAACTTAATGTGCAAGATCTGGATAAATGGCCATCTTTAAAACATTAACAAAGAATGGCAACTATGAGACAGGATAAAAATAATGAAGATTATTAGGGTCCAATGATATTTTTTAAGGAGTATAATACCCAAAACATTCTTTAAGAAGAGGTAGGAAAGTCTGCACCTCAAAGATGGCATCAGAGCTCGATAAACAGCAGAATGCAGAACATTCAGGCAAACAAAAAACTTGTAGGGACATGGCTCCAGTAAATGATTCATAAGGTACATGCTCAGAATCATAGACATGAGCGTATTATGAAGGACATGGCTCCAGTGCATGATTCATGAGGTGCAGACTCAGAATCATAGACATGAGGTTATTATGAAGGACATGGCTCCAGTGCATGATTCATAAGGTGCAGATTCAGAATCATAGACATGAGCGTATTATGGAGGACATGGCTCCAGTGCATGATTCATAAGGTGCAGACTCAGAATCATAGACATGAGGTTATTATGAAGGACATGGCTCCAGTGCATGATTCATAAGGTGCAGACTCAGAATCATAGACATGAGCTTATTATGAAGGATATGGCTCCAGTGCATGATTCATAAGGTGCAGACTCAGAATCATAGACATGAGCTTATTATGAAGGACATGGCTCCAGTGCATGATTCATGAGGTGCAGACTCAGAATCATAGACATGAGCTTATTATGAAGGACATGGCTCCAGTGTATGATTCATGAGATGCAGACTCAGAATCATAGACATGAGCTTATTATGAAGGACATGGCTCCAGTGCATGATTCATAAGGTGCAGACTCAGAATCATAGACATGAGCTTATTATGAAGGACATGGCTCCAGTGCATGATTCATGAGATGCAGACTCAGAATCATAGACATGAGCTTATTATGGAGGACATGGCTCCAGTGCATGATTCATAAGGTGCAGATTCAGAATCATAGACGTGAGCTTATTATGAAAGACATGACTCCAGTGCATGATTCATAAGGTGCAGACTCAGAATCATAGACATGAGGTTATTATGAAGGACATGGCTCCAGTGCATGATTCATAAGGTGCAGACTCAAAATCATAGACATGAGCTTATTATGAAGGACATGGCTCCAGTGCATGATTCATAAGGTGCAGATTCAGAATCATAGACATGAGCTTATTATGAAAGACATGACTCCAGTGCATGATTCATAAGGTGCAGACTCAGAATCATAGGCACAAGCTTATTATGAAGGACATGGCTCCAGTGCATGATTCATAAGGTGCAGACTCAGAATCATAGACATGAGCTTATTATGAAGGACATGGCTCCAGTGCATGATTCATAAGGTGCAGATTCAGAATCATAGACATGAGCTTATTATGAAGGACATGGCTCCAGTGCATGATTCATAAGGTGCAGACTCAGAATCATAGACATGAGCATATCATGAACTGGAACTCAAGGCTTAGGTCAAGTATAGAAAGGAAATCTGTTACCCTCAATTAATGCAACACCTATGGTGTCAGGAGGAGGCTGAAGAACTGAGCAACCAACTGACATTGTTTAGGTCAAGATTTACAGCCTGTTCACAACCCAAAAAAACAGCCTGCTGGTCAATTTGCTATTACAGAGCATTACCTCAACAGAAGACATTACCTCCTTCCAGGAGAGATCTATCATCTAATGGGCATAATGTTAATCCATTTCAGACTTTTCAATCCAGAGACTAACATTTGTTCACTGAGTTTCCAGTCCTCATTTTTCCAGGCAGTGAATGGACTGTTGCAATATGCATGGTCAGTTTAAATTACAACTGATGTAAGCTACTATAATTTAGTTGATTTAGTTATTTATCGGTACAGTTTCCAGTGCTGAAACCAGTGCAACTCTGTGAATGTTTTCTATTAATTATACCTCTCAACCTCTTAGCCTAAGAAATCTGGTTAAAACCCAACATAAAGGGGGGGGGGGGGATAAAGGCCCAAAAATAGGGACAGGTTTAAACATTTATTTCATAAAATGAAGGATATGAAGTCTAAAAGTCAACTGTATGTCATTTATTTAGTGATGTCATTTATCAGATCATTCCAGTGATTTGCCAGAAAACCACAAATTTTATGAGGAATAGATGAAATTATCAGGCAAAAATCTGGACAGCTGAGAGATATGATCTTAATTAATCATGGACTTAACTTGCCTTTGTTTACATATGCATGCCAGCATCCTTGCAAGTGAAAGCTACAATCTCTCTAATAAAAAGGAAAAAAGAGACATACAAATATTATGCCAAATTGGAAGCCAATGGAAAAGTCATTATTCATTTTTTTATTTCTTCACTACCTTACCATTTTTCATTTTATTTACCAGTCCACACATACTTGCTGACTGCTGCCAAAGTCCAGATAAATTGGTTCTCATCATTTCTTTTTGTTTGCAAGTGCTTAGTTAAGAAGAAAAGAAATTCCACTGAAAGGCATACATACTCTTAATTTGGAACTTTCTTGACTTCCTTTCTCCTTTCAATCTGCTCTCTGTCCTTAGAAAACTAAGTCTTTGCTGCACTTACTCCAGGATGTTGTGACTGTCTAATTAATACACTCCCCAGCCCCAGGATGTTGGTACTGTCTTATTAATACACTCCACAGCCCCAGGATGTTGGTACAGTCTTAATACACTCCCCAGCCCCAGGATGTTGGTACAGTCTTATTAATACATTCCCCGTTTCTTTTTTCTGCAGCGTTTCTTCTGTATATACCCAGAGCCCACTCTTATTTTTCTTTTTATCTTCCTGACCTCATCTTCTTCTCTGCAGATCTGTTCCACTTCCACACTCCAGAAGCACACAAGAAATTCCTTTTTGAGACATATACTAAAAAACAAAATACAGGTAGTGTGGTTAGGCAGTGCTTTACCTCTTAAGTAAATTCATGCAGAATATTAATGTGTTCAGCACAAACTGCATTCCTTTTCCATTATGCATGCATGCACAATTCATGCTTTTATGATTTGCATATTTGGTTTTGTAGTCTCCACAGCATAGAAGGGAGTGAACAAGGGCGAGTCAACAGATTTCTAAAATTGGTTGAATTACTAGCTACAAGCTTATTACATGTGTATTTTCTTTTTCTCTCTCCCTCCCAATACTCAGATGGAAATTGTTACAATATCACTGTTTTCTGGACAAAATTTAGAATAGCCTTAAGACAATTAACTAACCACATTTTACGTGCACGTTTTGATATCTTGTAGCTTTGATTAGCAGTTGCCTAGGGCTTTGGCTGCAAGACCAGTGTGAATGATTCTGCAGAAATACGCGCTTTGTTTAGTTTTATTTATCACTCGTGACATACATTCTAATGTTTTCATATACTTTGTAATGTGAACAAGTCAGGTATTTGTCATAAGATCTGAAGAACTTGTTCTGTAAATTACAGTTTATCTCTGCTTTGAAACTATGTAACTTCATATGTTTGTTTTTTGCAGGGTTGCTTTTGCAACATCAACAGGCTATTTAAAATAGGATAACTTTGCTGCCAAGCAGACAGGAAACCACCCAAGCTAGAAAAGCAGCTTCCTAGAACTTAAGGCTGCTAATATGACAGAAAGGAATGTTTGGCTTTGAAATGCAATCTCCATGTTGTTTGACATTGTTTTTTAGTTAAAGGCACAACAGCACCTGTTTTACAGGCTTATGTTTTTTTTAACTTATCAGACAAGAATCTTTTCCAACAGCATTCACACTTTTATAAATTTATTTTAAAGAAAGGCCCTGATAAACTGCTTACTGTATCTGCTAAAAAAAGAAAGTTTATTTTTGGTAGAACCAGTTACTGTAAACACTTAAGGCATTTATTTTTGGTATTTTAGATAACAGAACTAGGGATAATGTGAATATTCATTTGTTTGTTAGGAGAGTGAATGGAAGGACCAAAAAGATCTCTTTCAGTACGCACAAGGCTGACAGCAGTTAGTGCAGCCAACCATTGAAAGATGCAGTGAACACAGAATAACAACAGGAACATACTCAAAAGAGCACAATGACAGCGGTACCTTGATGCCTTTCAGAGAATAGTAGATCACAGATATTTTCTAATGTGGTCAGTAGAATGCTGGGTGATAAGGAGTAGATTGCTGGATGGTGCACATTCATGGGGAATTAAATGGAGACAGTGAGCAAATCTGCACAGCACATAAAGAGTTTGATACAACTTTTAGATGGCCAAAGAGATTAAGCCTAAATTAAGGTCAGCTGGGTGTCTCATGTCATTAACAGAAGGTCTCTAGCAGTAGTGACTAAGGGAAGAGAGGGGTTTGTTACCATTCTTCGGGCAGAATCTGAAGCATCTACAATCCTGTGACATCACCTTTATGTAAGGTTATTTTACTGAAAGGCTCAGCAGAGCTAGCTGTTTGTAAATTACACATATAAAGGAACAGCCATTTCTGCAAAATCAAAGTTAAGAGAGCTGTTTTAAAGATTTACTTAAATGGAACTACTTCTGAAGCATCACAGTGTTTGAAAGTTGTGTGAGTTCTAGGTATGGGGGGGGGGGGTGACGCAATGATTACTGTAGAAAAATGGTGACCGCTCTTAAATGCACGCTTATTTAGTATCAAGTACCTAGCAAAATAGAGTATGATGGCAGGCAGGCAGGCATGTTTAGTCCTCCAAGGTTGTCTATATCAATCATCATCTACTCAACCTCTGACAAAACCGTGATTTATAGGGATGCCACTGACTTTGTTTCAGAACTGTTTTCTGTTTTTAAAGGAGTTCTTTTGTGTCAGAGCACTGGACATTGCAATCAGTAATTAATATCAAGAGTTACTAAACACACAGGCAACTAATTCTCCATATGAATATATCATATTCATCCATTTTCTAAACATTGTAACATCTATTATAATAAAATGATGGAAACTAGGATAAATGTTCGGTGGTTTGACAAAATAACAATTGAAATGTAAGTCGTAAGCCGATAAAGCCACTGAACAAAACACAGTCGGGACAAACAAAAATCTGTTCAGATTCATTCAAAATAAAATGTTTATTCACACTGCCAATAAATAGGTAAGGGCTTTCGCAAATAGCTTTATCAACCTTCTAAAAGACCTAATTAATAACATTTCAATTAAATCTGGCCAATAAAACATGTGTAGCTTTATATCAGTTCCTGAGTAAGAACTTATGTCAGATCCTAAAAAAGAATCAAACATAATTTATCATCTCCATCAACAAACCAATTAAAAATATAATAAAAATACAATATAAGACATGCATCAATATCTAACACCACGTTTCTTCAAGACAATTCTTAAAGATGCTTTTTCATTTGAGCCTCTTCCTTGGTCTGCCCATAATCTAATTATCATCTAATTTCTCTATTTTCAGTTACGTTCCTGATGTTGCCTCTATGTACACTGGGTAAATTTTTTTAGGATCTGACATAAGTTCTTACTCAGGAACTGATGTAAGGCTACACGTTTTATTGGTCAGGTTTAACTGGAATGTTATTTAAACAGGCTGTTTTAATTAGGTCTTTTAGAAGGTTTGATAAAGCTACTTGTGAAAGCGCTTACTTATTTATTAGCAGTGTGAATAAATGTTTTATTTTGAATGAATTTGAATGGATTTTTATGTTTGTCCCAACTGTGTTTTGTTCATTGGCTTTATTGGTTTATGTTACAATTGTTATGTTGTTAAGCCACTGAACATTTATCCTAGTTTTTGTCATTTTATTATTTTTCATTTCAGTGAACATTAGTACGGTAACGGGAAGCATGACCGAGGGACATCCCAGTAACCTTGAAATGGATTACAGTCCTTTGATATGTGGTACACATTGTTTTAATCAAATGGAGCGGTCATCACAGTATGTTATTAGAGAAGACAATCCATTACTATTATATGAGAAGAATTATATTGGCAATGCCAATGGTGCAATGAATGTGGACCTCCATGCCTCAACTGAAGCAGTTGACCAATTGTAATATAAATTATTAAGATTAAAGTGTCTCCAAACACAGAGGTAGCATCTTGAAGTTTATCTCCAGAAGAAGATTGTTCCTAGGGGATTGCATTTACTGAAAATGCCCACATATGGTGAGCAATACCCTGGATTACTCTTGAGATGGTAGAAGTTGAATCTCGAGGTAAGCATGGACTATTTGAGAGTATTAATAGACTTTTTTATACCTGAAGACTAGACCATAACAAAAGACATTAAGAAGCAATATCCTGACTTGGAATGTTTTCCAGCTAGTGCTGTTATTAACAGTGTTGATGCTCTTATAGATACAGTTTTGATATATGAGAGAAAACTTTTACTGCAGAAGCATTCTAAACTAGAAAGGGACATGGCTGACTTTAAGAATGGCCATGTTTTACATGGTCTAAACAATGAATAGGTTCTTTTAATAATAACAGTAAGGATAAGGCCAAGATGAATAAGGAGTTAACCACCTTCCAGTAGGTGTAATGATATGACGACTTATGTTTCAATAACTGCTGAGAATAATAACCACAATGAACCTGTAACATCACAGACTTTTGCTGAAGGCAGTTCTATTTCTGTTGTCACATCAGTGGTACATCCACAAACCCTTGATTTGGGGAAAGGTGTGAGAAAGAAGGTCCCTGTTAATAACACCAATTCTGCACCTGATGATTCTACCTCTAATTTTCCCCTACCTGTAGACTGATATTTTAAACAGACAAAAAAATTGCTCAAGAAGCAGGGGACATACTAAAAGAAAGTTACCGACTGAGCAGAGTATCCCCCATTGATTGAAAAAAGTTTGGAAGCAAACTCTAATTCATTGATGTGGAATATTTGCAAATGTGGTTTAACATCAGATGAGATAAAATTGCTTTATTAAGGCCTTTTTGTTATACCTCTGCAGAAGGCTGACATAACTGACACAATTTTAGACATTAAAATGTTTGTGAGAAATGTTTTGTTGAAATTGGAATCTAGGTCTGAGAATAATGCCTTTAAACAACCTAGTGCCTATATTCCTCCTTCTCACCCACTAACAGACGTTCTTCGCAAAATGGTTGAGAATGACTTGTATTGCTTCTGTATGGGGAACAATAAGAAGCGGTACCATAATTTAATTTATGCTGAAAGGTTGGCGTTAAGGTTACTACAAAATGATGCAATGATTGCAATTAGACCTGTTGGCAAGGGCAGTCCAATCATTATTATGGATAGAGATTATTATTTTGATTCTATGAATCAGATGCTGAATGATATGTCTGATTATTAATTAATTAATATGAGAGAAATAGATGTAATGATTGGTAGAATTTGTTCTATATTAAAAGACTGCTTGTTAAGCAGATTGATTTCTAGTGATATATATATTTTTTTGTTAGTTCATGAACCTTTGATACCTGTAATCCAAGGGCTGCTAAAGATACGGAAAGATCCATTATAACCGCCACTTCAGCCAAATGTAGCAGAATGTCAGTGGTCCACCAAACCCTTCTCATTATATGTAGAGAAGGAGTTAAGACCTATTTTAAACAAAAATAATATTGTGTTGAATGACACCAAACAATTTTTAAAAGATCTATATCATTTTGTTAAAAATGATTTAAAAATTTCTAAATATTATTTTATTTCACTTGATGTGCAGTCTCTCTTCACAATGATCCTTAATGATGTCGCGATACAACACATTAGGCAATATTTGCTTAGGCATAGTGATTATACACAGTGGCCAAAAGATCTGACTTCTTTATTTATGGAAATAGTCCTCAAGAGCAATGTATTTACTTTTGATAATAAGTACTATTTACAGAGAGATGGCGTAGCTATGGGCGCATTTAGTGCCAATAGCTACACCAATGTAGTAATGGCTGCATGGGAAGAAGCAGTTATGTTTAAAATGGATTTGTATAACCTACATATTGCTTTTTATTGACGATTCATAGATGATTTGTTTTTTATTTGGACAGGTGAACAGAAAGTGTTACATATTTTCTTTGACCTCTTAAATGAAACAACCACTTTTCTAAAATTTTCGATGATGTCCTCTTTTTTTAGAGATTATCTGGATGTTTATATTAAGAAAATGAAGGATGGCAATTTGAACACAGGTATTTACAGAAAATCTTGTTTTAAAAATACTCTTTTACATAGACAGAGTATGCACCCTCCATATAATTTTAGGAACATAATGAAGAGACAAGGTTTAAGGCTATCCAGAATTAATGCATCTGATGAAGGCTTTAGCATGGAATTGTTAAATCTTAAGGACAGGCTTGTCACTAGGAGTTATAAGGGAACAGAGATTAATGAAACTTTGTCTCAGATACAGACATTAAGACAGGAAAAGGCTTTACCTTAATTTTTAGGTAGCCCCGATAGTAATTCTAATGCAATATCTAATGATTTACCCTTAAGAAAATTAAGTGTCCCTCTTTTTTATACAAATGATATAAAAGGGGTCACTGAGCTCATTAAGAAACATTGGGAAATTCTTAAAGTAGATACCTATATTACAGAAATAGTAGGTGACAATCCCTCATTTGTATATAAAAAAATTTTTAAAAAGATTTTATGCTATCCAAAAGATTATGTTAATCCTGAAGAATATTCTATTTTTTTTAATTTCTCCAAGTTTTTTGGGTTTCTAATACCATGACGAGAATGGACCCCTACGTCATAGTACAATTGAAGTTCATTAAATTAGTATTGTTTCAATCTTTGATGTCAGCCAGTAGTGCTCTTTGTAGCACCTGCAATGTGCCCAGTAATGACTTCTTATGCAGTTTGTATGGAGTTACATGTATTGGTAACATATCTAAATATGATTGTAAATTTTTTTTTAAAAGACCCATTGCTCCTACTACTATTGGAACTGTCTGCATATCTTTCTTCCACATTGCTCTCATTTTTGCCTGCAGAGCATGGTATGTTATGACTTTGTGTCTCTCTGTACGCAAGACACTGTAGTCAATGGGTGTGGCAATTTCAATGATCAATGCTACTTTTGTCTTCTTTTCTTGGACCACTATATCTGGTTGTCTGACATCTATCTTTTGAATTGTTGGTAATGGATGATCCCATGTGATGTAAACTTCTTCATTTTCTATAATGCTTTGTGGCTCATGTTTCCAGTGTTTTTCAGCCACTTTAGTACTATAATATTTGCACAATCCCCTGTGCAACAGTCTCACCACATTATTATGCCTTTCAGTATACAGTCCTTCTGTCATTAGTATGTCACAACCAGCAACGAGGTGTGCAACTGTTTCCAATTCGGTTTTGCAAAACATACATTTGTCTGTTTCTCCCACATGTTCAATGGACTTTATAAACCAACATGTACACAGCCCACTATCTTGGGCCGCTGATATTAACCTTTCATCTCTTGGTTTGAATTCACCTCTCCTTAACCATTCCTGTGTTCGTTCCTGATCAATATGAGGTTCTTCAGAAGTTTTCTATACTTGCATCTACATTTATGCATTTTCCACATTTCTTTCCTTCTCATCTGATCCTTCACCTTATATTCTTTCTTTCGTTTTTTGCCACATTTAGTTGCTGCCTGATTTTTATCTACTTGTGGTCTGATTTCCATTCCTGCTTGATGCCAATAAGCTTCTGCTACATTAAGCAGAGAAGTCATCTTAGATTTATTCTCCTCATGTTTCCAAACTTTCACTACATTTGGATCTTGTGAGGTCAGCAGATATGTGTGAAGTCCCACAATTGCAGATCTATACATATAATCAATTTCAAGGAGGCCCATCCCTACTTCAGAATGGGGAGTATATAATCTTGGTATGCACTGATTTTTATAAATCATTTGGTGATCATGAAGCATCCTTCTTGTTTTCCTATCTAATCTATCCAACACATTTTGGGGCCAGTCAAATACTCCAAACTGTAAGTTAGGATAGGAAGAGCAAATTGGTTTATAGCTTGGATTTTGTTCCTAGACGTTAGTGCTATTTTCAGGATTAATTAAAGTCTTCTGAAGTATTCCTTACTAAGTTTTATTTGCATTTGTTCTTGTTTTATTGTTGATCCTTCATCAATTCCCAAATATTTATACACTCCTTCTTGCTCAAGTTCTTTTATATCACATTCTTGTCCCAAAGTGATGTTTACCTGGCGTTGCAGTTTTCCTGCTTTAAAGGTTACTTTTGCACATTTATCTAGACCAAATAATATCCTTATATCATCTGAAAAAGTTTTGACAACATGCAGTTGTGCTTTCAGTTCCTCATCAAATGTTCAGATGTTCAAAGGTAAAATCAATGACAGGTATGCCATTACAATACACAGAAAAGAGACATATTCAAATTCTTTTTTGCACTATACTAGACACTGTCCTGTTTGATTCACAGCTAGAGTGTCTTCTGCATGGAGACATGCGTGAATGGGTGTACCTTCGTTGAAGGTTGTGCATCAGGGCTGGTAACTCGGCACGTAAAAATCAACTACCAATCATTAGCGGACCGGAGTTCCGTTGTGGTGACCCCTAACTGGGAAAAGCCAAAAGACACAAACAAACTAGCTCCCACCCTAGACATCAAAAGAGATCAGTAGTGAAAGGTCAGCTAGTCCAGGCTGCCCGCATGGTCTCTAGGAAGGAAAATTTCAGCTTTGAGTGCAATAATTTGAAATCAGTGTTTCTCAGGAGAGCATACCCAGAGGACTTGTTGGATGAACTTATTAGGGAGGTTACTGAAAAGAGACATACAGGTCACTTTAAACCTATAGTCAGAGTTAACATTCCAGATAGTGACTTGTTAAGTATAGAAACTAGAGCATTAGAAAAGCAAGAGACCCCTTATCTTAAATCTTTGATTGTTACATGTAGCGTAGAGTCCAACTATTTAAAATTGATTTTCCAAAAGTACTGGGATATCTTAATGGAAGACTCAGATATTAGTACCCAGTTGGATGAAAACCCTATAATAACATATAGGAAAGGCAGGAATTTAAAAGACCTTCTTAAGAACAGGCAGGTCCAGAACATGACAGGCACCCTGGGTACCCACAAATGTGGGTCATGTAACTGGTGCCATAAAGTTAAGACTGGGTGCTTGTTTACCATAAACAATACGAAATATAATATCAGAGGAAGATATAATTGTTCCTTGAAGGCACTTGTTTATATGGCCTCATGTGACCAGTATCCTGCATTTTATATAGGCAAAACAGAAAGAAAATTCACTAGTAGAATTTATGAACATGAGTATGCCATTAGAAGATCAATTCCAACAATGCTTTGGCTAGGCACATTCAGGATACTACCTCCCACAATATCAGGTTCATGGCTATTCATCATGATGGTATTGATTTCCATCACTCCTGTCTTGAAACTGAAAGCTCTTGAAAGAAATAAAATATTGTAAAGAACAGGAATAAGCTCTGGCAAAAGCATTATTTATTCATTCACAACATAATTGGCTTTCTAGAAGCAGAAATACTGGAATATTATGGATTTGTATTTGAAAATCATGCATTTTTTACTTGGGTTTAAAGTTTTTAGTAGATAATATGCCTTTTAACTTATTATGTATTTTTTTAGTTTACATTGAATGTTGTGATTGAAGGATTAATGTTGTCTTTGTGATTGCTAGCTTCTTATGCCCAATCAGAATGAATTATGTGTTATTTAAATGTTGGTTTTAAACTAAGCTTTTGTCTGATGAAGTTTACACAGTCTAAACAAAAGCACTTACATGTGTTATTTTTATATTAAAGATTTGGAATTAAACATTGCTTCTCTACTTGGTGTTTGTGGAACCTACATCTGCCAGTTTGTGAATTTCATTTAGCATCTTTGTTATGTTCCACAGGATCTTCATAATACTTCTCTAAAATGTATCTATTTCTTCTTTTTTTGGCGGTCTTTCAATTCCTTTTATCTTAATTCCCAGTTCTATATAAAAACCATCATTGCTTATTTTGCACTTTGCCTTTATATTTATCTTCATATCTTCTAAGTTTTTTCACCTGTGCTGAAATTTTTAGTTTGTTATTTGCGATAGTGCATGATAGATCCTGGTCTGTTGTAATATTGCGCATTGCTTTTATCACATCTACCTTTCTTAGTGTTTTTGTTGCTCTGTTCCCTCTTCTATAGTCTTCTAACAGTGACACTTCTTGTCTTAATTGCTTTATAATTTTCTCTGTTCGATATTTCCATGATGGTATTCAGTTTCTCCCCTTCCATTCCCTCACTACCCTGTGTTCTTGTGATATAACTTTATCAGTTATTAATTTAGCTGCACAGTAATATATTCTGTTTACTTCTGTTATATTGCATGGATCTCTATGAACAGTCCTAATTACTGTGTTCATTTGTTTTATCAGACTTCTGACTTTTTGGGTTTTATTAACCTTCTGCAGTCTATTTCTTTCATTGATCTTGATATATCTGTTCATGTCTATTAAATCAAGCAATTCTTCTCTTAGTTCATTTTCTTCCAAACTGAGGGCACATCCCTTGTTTTCCAATTCCTGCAGGTATTCTATAGAAGCTTCTATAGCATCTTCCTGTGACACATTCTCATCAATTTCACCCTGCTCTATCATATGGGAACTCACTGGCCTATCACTCCTCTACACTGACTGCATTAGAGTTTCCACAGTTTCCTGTTCCTTCCCTTGCTGTCTAGCTTCAAGTGAACATTTATACTGGTTTCCTGTGGAAGGCTCCAAATGATCTTCCTATGGCACCTGACCAATTGCTTCCTATTTCATTGGTTTCCCCTTAATTTGGATATATACTACTCTATCCTGTTATGGTACTTTCTGAATTAGATTTTCTACACTAAATCCTTTACTTTGCAGGTGCTCCATAACCTCAATTTCTATTTCTTTATCTCCACCATTACTGATTTCCTTTTGTACTTTTCTCTTTGTCTTCTTATTTTTTGTATTGTAAAGAATTTCCATGTCTGGATTCCTTTGTCCTATTTCTCTTCAAATATCTCTGGTGTTGCCCTTTTTGTTTTGGTTAGTTTTGCTTTCTCCTTTGCATAAATATTACACCATATGAAATCTCTTTTTCTTTCCCATGTCCATATTTCCTCTTCATATGTTTCCTGATCTTCCTGTTTTTCCCTGCTTTGGGGACTCGTTCCATCATGCTGTGATGTAACCTGTGTTAGACCTTCTACATCAAATCCTTCACTTTGCAGGCACATCATAACTTCAGCTTCTATTTTTTTAACTTCTACTTTACTGATCTTCTTTTCTGTGTTCCATCTTTGTGATATAATTTTTTATTGTGAAATTTTCCATATCCAGATGCCTTTGCCTGTATTTCTCTTCAAATATCTTTGGGGCTGCCTTCTTTACATTGATTAATTTGGCTTTCTCCTTTGCATAAATATTGCGCCATATCAAATCTCTCTTTCTTTCCCCTGTTCATATTTCTTTTTTATACTTTTCAAATATATCTTGGTTTTAGTGTTTATATTTTCACACTTCCTCAGATGCTTCTTTTTCCAAACAGATCAAAGTTTCTTGATATATATACTGTTTTTCACAAACCTGTTGTATTAATGAATATAAGTTTTCATCTAAAGCTTCTGACAGTTTTTCTTGTGGAAATATTTTTCTTTCTCTAATTTCTCTCTTAATTGTTTTGTATATCTTGTGTCTGGAAATTCTGGGCTTTTTGTGTAATAGTAACAATATATAATTTCTTTCTTATACTCAATAGTCCACTTTATCATCTTTATGGCTCTTCTTTGGCCTATCAGGTTTTGTGATTCTTGTGTACTGCTACTTCCGTCTACAGCAGGGGGGCCATCCTCCCCCTGGGCCTGGCCTGGCCCTATTGTGGGAATGTTTCCATATTTTGAGGATTCTACACTTCTTCTTTTCTAGTCCTAGCTCCAGTGTGCCTACCAGGATTGGGCACTTTTTTATCCTGGGTCTTGTGCACCCAGCTATCTTTTTTAGTTTTTGACCTACTTCTGTCCATGATGTATGTTATATAATTACAGTCTATATATCAGTATCGCCTTGGTGAGATTTTGTAAAAACAGGGTCCACCTCGTGAATGTACTCACCAAGACTTGAGGATGAATTCAGTTTCAGCACTACTACTGTCCTTTGCTTGCTGACTTTTCATCTCTCCATTTGGACCCCTTTCATCCTTCCATTCAGACCTCAGATTATGTTTGAGATGTAATTATTGCCAATACATAGATACAACAGGTTCTTTCTTACATCCTGATACTAGATTTAGATATATATTTAATGTAGATGCTGACTGTAACACTCAACATGTGGTATACCTTGCCCATTGTATGCAATGTTGTGCACTTTACATTTGCAAGATGGAACGTATTAGAGAACATCTTTATAATATATGTATTGGATCCTTAAATAATGCACTCTCCAAACATGATTTAAGTTATGATGGGACATGCACATTTAAGTTTATGGTTATTAATAAAATTATACCCAGTGTACGTAGAGGCAACATCAGGAATGTAACTGAAAACAGAGAAATATGATGGATAATTAGGTTACAGGCAGACCAAGGAAGAGGCTTAAATGAAAAAACTTCTTTAAGACCTGTCTTGAAGTAACATGGTGTTAGATATTGATGCATGTCTTATATTATTGTAATATTTACTGTATTTTTAATTGGTTTGTTGATGGAGGTGTTAAATTATGTTTGATTCTCTTTTAGGATCTGATGTAAGCTCATACTCAGGAACCATTGTAAGGCTACTCATGTTTTATTGGTCAGGTTTAATTGGAATGTTATTTAAACAGGTTGTTTTAGTTAGGTCCTTTAGAAGGTTTGATAAAGCTGCTTATGAAAGCACTAATCTATTTATTGGCAGTGTGAATAAACATTTTATTCTGAATGAATTTGAACAGATTTTTATGTTTGTCCCGACTGTGTTTTGTTCAGTGGCTTCATTGGTTTATGTTACAGTTATAACACCTATAGTTAAAAAGTATTCCTGACCATTGGTCATCATCACTTGGCAGATTCATTCAGAACTATAACGATTCTTTCATTAACTGTCACCTTGTTTAATGTACACTTTTTGTCATCCTTGCATTCTTAAAGCTCTCGTTTACATTTTGTTATCAGGTCTACCAACAACTCAGTTTAGGTGTCTGATACCCTTATTCACTCAGCTGCACACAGCTCTTGCTTTATTTTTTCTTTGAAAAGAAAAAGGCCATACGAATTCTGCCCACAGACTTTGTGGAATCATCCATTGCCACAATGAAGAATTGTAATTATAATAATGCAAGACAATGGTTTCTTCTCCTATTTTAAGACTTTACTGAAGCAATGATATATCCTTATAAAGTTTAAGCTCATGATTTTATGCTTATTTGTTGACTGCGTTAGACGTAGTAGGCCAGAGTCCTGCCTAGGGGAAGTCTGACCATCCATGACACTGAGGAACTTCCCCTGTTCTTTTTTACTCTGTGATCTTTTATTTCCATCTGAGCTGGCACCAACTCAGGCAGATGGGGCCTCAGTTTAATGTCTCATCTGAAGGATGGCACACTCAGAAGTGCAGCGTTCCCCTTATGCTGCATTACAGGGTCAGTGTTGGAAAATTGATCCAGGTCCCTGGGGATGGAAGTAGAACTCAGGGCTTTCTGATCTTTCAGCACTAAAGGTGGTTGCACCACCTGCTTAGTTACTGCCAGAGTTATCATAAATGTCAAAATCTTGTGTAGAAAATGAGAGGCTATTTGTGAACATATGGTTCTAGTGTTGCTCTATAGCTGGCAAACTTTGGTCGACATTAATTTCCATTACTTTGAAATTCCTAAGCAAACATAGTACAAACCTAAAACTGGGTACTGGTGTAGTAGGAGTGTCGCTATTTTCTAGGTGGATGGAGCCAAACAGAAAAAATACAATTTTTGTTACATCTTCTTAAAAGGATTGCTTCTTTTCTAGTTGAAAAAGTTTACTCTGTGTTTATATTTCTCAGCCTGTAACTCTTACCAAACGGAGGAAAACATTTTACAATACAGACAACTTTATACTAAGCCCTGAGGAAAACATGAAGTAACTCTTTCGACTGGGCCTGAACATAAGTTTAGTACCATACAATGACAATTTCTGTTTTGTTTTTAATGTTTAATGAGAGAAACAATACCACACGTTAAAGCTACAATTCAGCTTTATTCTTTTGTGACTATTGCCAGATTCCTGCTGAATATATGTAATTCACACAGTCAATATAAAAAAGGATTTGTCAATGTAAATGCTGACTTGCATTGGTCATAGAACTCAGGAAAATGATATGTGGCAGGTGAGAGGTATGTAAAGCAGTGTAGTTGCAAACTTCTTAATTCTCCAGATTTGGGGGTGAACTCCACTAATTTGTTTCCAGACATTTGTTCCATTCTTTATGAAATTAAAAATTATTTTGAGAAGGTCTAAGTTAATAATAACAGTGTTTAAAACAGTTTCTCAAATGCTGAGCCTTTTCTTCTAATCATTTTTGATTTGTTCCCAAGCAGGTTGAAAGTACAATCCATAAGCTTGTAGGTTTCTAGCAGGCTGTTGATTAGAGAGAGTAGCCCAGCCTCAGGATCACATTTTCACAGTATCCTACAACATGAAAATAACTAAAACCTAAGGTCACCCCCTTTCAATGAGGGCTTGAGGGGCAAGACCAGGGCTGAATTTATGGTTTCCTAACCAATTGTCCAAACTGTGCTCAGAGGGTCAGGGATCTACTTTGTTTTAAATTAAAGAGAAGTCTACTCTGTAAGACAAAGATTCTTTGAGGGAGATATCGATCTATCATGCCAGCATATCCTATTAATGCTGGGGAAGAGGTTGAGTTCCTTTGGAGTTTAAGACATGTTTGCTTTGTTGCTTTGTCACATAGGGCTGGATCCTTCAAGGCTTTGCAGATGCAGCAAAAGTCTCCTCTCAAGACTCTGCAGGATATAAAGAAAAGAGAAAGTGATTTAAGACAGTCTGTGTAGCACAAGAAGACATATTTTGTTTCTTCTAAAAAGGAAATGCTGTTGTCGTTTGAGCTGGGTTATATCTTTAGACAAGTACTTATGTAAAGGGAGGAGTAGAGAGAGAAGCTCACGTCCTTTTATGTGGCAGATACACCTCTGGTAATCGGGCTAGTTAAAAGGATTTCTTATCAACAGTGGCTAGAAAGTGATGAAACGATTGTTCATTGTCAAGGAATGTGCCCGGGTCATTCAGAAGCCATTCAGGTTCTGTTTCTGTGCCCTGTCCTGATCTTCATTCTGAATTGTTATAAAAAAAAAATATATTTTTTTTCTTTTAAACTCCTGCTATAGTTTATACCCTGCCTGCACTGAGCACTACAATGTTCAGGTTTTGGTTAAATCTCTATATATTTACTTTTAAACTGTACCAAGCAATTGCTACACTTTATACCACACACAAAATGCCACAGCACTTAGGTATGAACACAAACGCAATACCAGCTTTTAAAATTAACAAATGTTGATTGTTGGCACCATTCCCATTCACATTAAGAACTTTAAGTTAAAAGTTTTTACTTGGTTAACATAAGCTACATACTAGGGTTTAACCCTGATGTTTTATTCTCAAATTTTCTAGGAGTTTTTGCTTTGCAGTTTCATTCTACAGTATGGAATATTACTTTCTATCATTACATTACAGAAGGCTTTTGAGACACGAAAGACTGACACATAGCATAATGTGTGAAAGCCAAGAGTTTAGATATTGCCACCTATTACAAAAATGGTTTTCTGAAAAAAATGTTTGTACTGTGTCAAAGTGTAAGCACAGACTGAAACCTGAATGCCTAAAGTTACTTGGGTTATATTCAATCACAAAAGCAGCTGAAGTTACAGTAGCCAATCAGAGCGACAGCAGGGCCATGAAGCATGTATGTCTTGAGCAGAAAACATCTACTGCTTTAAACAGAGTGAAGGAGTAAGCATTCAGTGCTGATTAGTTTTATTTTCTTTGGGCACTTTCCCCAATCTTTTTAAAGATGTGGGGAACACCTATTTTTTTATTTTCTGTATGTTCATAGTGGTCAGTGGTGATTGACTGCATCACCAGCCAATCAGATTGAAAGCAGGACCATAAAGCACACCTATCTACAGCAGCCAAAAAATGAGTGAATGTGCCTCTTCACTCATTGACACAAAGACGAAAGATGATTAACTGCGGATATTGTAGAATATTTGGCATTGTGGCATTGGGGAAGGGATGTGAATTTAACATGTGTACCAATAACACTTTGTTTTACAGCACAATAAACCACTCCCATGCCTGATACAAAGTATATATATTTAGAAAGCTTGTGAGGAAATTATTACTCTATTTTTGTTTTACTTGAATCGCTTGTCTGTGTACTTAATAAAGGATTTTTGACTGGAAACTGACTGCCTGCCTGCCTTGCTTGGATTACTTTTGAATACTTAGTAATGCTGTACATTTATATATATTTTTATTATTATTTTTTGTTTTTTTACTTAAGATGAGTTTAAGTTCGCTACTTACTAATATTGTCTGATCTGATTAATATACAGTGATTAACTAGAAATATATGGACTGAAAATCTTCCACACAGATAAGTTTCTTACACTGTTTTGGTTTTGGACCCACTACACTTGTTTAGTGGGTTGTTTTGAGACTTCGGGGATACCACAGAGATTACTTGTATTCTGTTTATTACATACCATCAGTCTTTATATAAAGTTGTAATTTAATTTTTTTATTTAATGCATTTAATTTGCATTTATACTGCTGTGGAGGGTTTTATGTCTTGCAGTATGTCATTTATTTAGGATTTGATTTTAATTTATTAATCTCATGAATATTTAATGTGAAGTCATTTATCTGCCCTAATCAACTTTGAATTATGTCACTTCATGTTTGGTTTGTATAAAAGGAAGTATCTATGCTGTTGCCTGATGAAGTCTAGATTATCTAAACGAAAGCACTTATCCATTTTGTTCCTGGATTTATGTACTGATTCGATTAAAGTGGTTTTGTGATTTTTACTACTAAGTCATCCATTTTTGGTGAGTGGGTCCAATACAGCTGCTTCACTTGGGGTACTTTTGTTTTTTAAAAACTAACTCAACCCTGTTTAAGTGGAAATTTATGCTTTCATGGTATGTTAGTTTACACTATTTATTCCGAATATTAATATGTTAAATATACACAGACAACAATGATTTACTATGTATAGGTTCATAGGTTTGGATGGGAGTACAGGAGCATGATTTCAGTTTTGAAAACGCTGCATTCCTTGTTGGCCTTAGAGCCTGAATGCTGTAAACAGAAAATATTAACTAAACAGAACTTATGGACCTAATTAAAATGCAGTAGACAAAAGGCAGATTGCTGTAAGAGACCTTCATTTTGCAGACTTTGGGGGAGTTCAACAGTAAGCTGATTGTGATGACAAATGCTTTGCTTGTCACAGATTGGGAGCAAATTCAGATAGTATTGTAAAGCAACATGGAAGGGCACAGAGTTAATGTCAGTCTTTCCAATGGGTGATCACATATTACTCTTCCTCTGTCTTGACTGCCTTTCCATTTTTTACATGCCAAGAATATAAATTTAGCATTTTTCTATTATATATTGTTGAAGATGCAGGAGATGGAGAAAAGTCCCAACTATATCATAAAGTATATGTATTGTCACTCTTCTGTGCACTTAATTTTTCTAAAGAAAACTGAACTAATCAAAGCAAAACACATTGCTTTTAATACAGACTATTAGCTGATAAGTGTGAAGACTGCTACATATACTCAAAATTCGGTAAAAGGTTAAAGTAATAGTGGGCATCTATCTGTGAAATGTAACACTTGAAATAGGATGCGTTTTCCATCAAGAAATAACAAGTGTGTTAACCATGGGTGGGGTGGAATTCCATCAAGAAATAACAAGTGTGTTAACCATGGGTGGGGTGGGATGCCATCAAGAAATAACAAGTGTGTTGACCATGGGTGGGGTGGGATTCCATCAAGAAATAACAAGTGTGTTAACCATGGGTGGGGTGGGATTCCATCAAGAAATAACAAGTGTGTTAACCATGGGTGGGGTGGGATTCCATCAAGAAATAACAAGTGTGTTGACCATGGGTGGGGTGGGATTCCATCAAGAAATAACAAGTGTGTTGACCATGGGTGGGGTGGGATTCCATCAATAAATAACAAGTGTGTTGACCATGGGTGGGGTGGGATTCCATCAAGAAATAACAAGTGTGTTAACCATGGGTGGGGTGGGATTCCATCAAGAAATAACAAGTGTGTTGACCATGGGTGGGGTGGGATTCCATCAAGAAATAACAAGTGTGTTAACCATGGGTGGGGTGGGATTCCATCAAGAAATAACAAGTGTGTTGACCATGAGTGGGGTGGGATTCCATCAAGAAATAATAAGTGTGTTAACCATGGGTGGGGTGGGATTCCATCAAGAAATAACAAGTGTGTTGACCATGGGTGGGGTGGGATTCCATCAAGAAATAACAAGTGTGTTGACCATGGGTGGGGTGGGATTCCATCAAGAAATAACAAGTGTGTTGACCATGGGTGGGGTGGGATTCCATCAAGAAATAACAAGTGTGTTGACCATGAGTGGGGTGGGATACCATCAAGAAATAACAAGTGTGTTAACCATGGATGGGGTGGGATTCCATCAAGAAATAACAAGTGTGTTAACCATGGGTGGGGTGGGATTCCATCAAGAAATAACAAGTGTGTTAACCATGGGTGGGGTGGGATTCCATCAAGAAATAACAAGTGTGTTGACCATGAGTGGGGTGGGATTCCATCAAGAAATAACAAGTGTGTTAACCATGGGTGAAGTGGGATTCCATCAAGAAATAACAAGTGTGTTAACCATGGGTGGGGTGGGATTCCATCAAGAAATAACAAGTGTGTTGACCATAGATGGGGTGGGACTGAAAACACTGAGATCTGTATGTGCACTTCAGTCTTTGCAATGAATGGCCAAAGGGCTGTTCAGAACCTCATTCAAAACATCACCTTTAATGGTCCCCCAAAAGCTGAGACCTAACTGGTGATGTTCCCTTAGGGGTTAGGCTTAAGAGGATATTTTTTTAAGATGATTCCTTTAATGCTTATTGCCTTTTTAATTTATCTATACTTAATTTGCAATGATACCATGAGAAAGGAATGGTAAACAAAGTAACAGAAACTTTCCAGTAGTTCAAAAGGAATGACAGTGCTTTTGTTTAACTTGCTGTGGCAGTTCCGGTATGATCATATATATAGATATATATAATCCTAAATGGTTTGTCATGTTATATTCTTAGGATGAATTGTACTAATTGTGTTGGCAGCTTTGTGTATACAGTTTAGTTGCCAGAAACATTTCTGCTTTTGACTTCATGGAATTTAAGATACTAAAGTGAAAAGCACAATTAGATGAAAAGAATCATCTATATTTAATGATTTCCTTATGTACTTCAGTTTTATCATTCAGTCCTGAGATGAGTCTGTTATTTAATGAAAAAAAGATTGCCTGCCTTTCATTTTTTTCACATGCCCAAACTTTGAGCCCATAGAGTCCTATGACAATGTCATGAATTTAACATGCAGTGAACTAGAAAACATTTAAGAATACAGAAGAACTGTAAGTGAATCTGAGTTTTCTAGCATTTTATCAGTAGAGCACACACACACACACACACACACACACACACACACACACACACATGGATGCACACAGACATACACAAAGACATACACACATGTATACATACAGACGTGTATGCATGTGCCTACATATGCCTGTAAATATATGCATAAATTAACAAAAAATTATAAAACTAGGTGAATCTTTTCTAAATGCATTTATTATTTCCTTGCAATGGCTCATCTAAAGATGTGTAGTGAATAATGAGTTTGTGGGATGGATGTAGAATATAATGGATATTACAAAATATTTTGTAATATGTGGCAGCTGTTACAGAAAATTAATGCTATTAGCTCATAACCAACTGTTTCATCTAGTCCAGTGTCTGATTTCTGCAGCCTCTGTTTGCCTACTATGCATCTCTAAGCAAGCCACTTATCAAGTAAGTCCTCCAAGGAATTTGGATTAGTCTCCGTAATGGTCTGCTGGACCTCATGCCCTGCAGTTCCTTATGCATCTATGATGTGGTTAACACAGTACTGTGATTACCATTGTTCATAGTTTCACAGTCAAGTTTATCACACTGTCAATTATTTCCATATGTGGAATGGAATCAATGACCTTTGCTATGTCCAGATATACACAAGAGGTTGTTAGTTACAAGTTCACATAAGACTTATGTTTTCATGGACATTCACAACACTAGACAGAGGTTGAGAGAAAGATTATAGTGATTAATAACATCCGTTCTTGTTTTGAAATGGCAGATGTGGATGTGGACACAAGCTAATCTCATACAGTGGAGAACATAACAAAAATGCAAAGTAAATACAATGCTCAATCGTGTATCACTGAAAGTGTTGCACAAATGTGCTAAATTATAGTGAGAAAAACAAAATGTTATAAGGACTGGGAACATACAAGCTGAAAGTGTGATTTGTTAAAAATAACCACCTGAACAATATGATACAACATTGCCATAAAAAGATGTCTGTTTTTGTCAAGAGCCTAAGGCAGGATGCTTTGGAGTTTCATTGCAGGACTCTTTCATGATCTTAAAACAGAAAAGTTTATTAAATAGGAAAAGATTTAGGAACCATTGACAATATAGGCAGTTTCCAGAGATACGTTTTGGTGGGCCTTAAAGCATACTTAAGAGAAATATGTATTATCAAGGCTGTGGTTAACATATGTACCTCCAATGAAGTAACTTGGGGAATCTGGAATTAAAAATTTAATTCTAAGTCTAACCCCACAGACTCATATGAAATGGACAATATCTTAGCTGAGTTAAATAAATTGTGTAATGAACAAGCAAAGATTTCTGTGATTGACAAATGTGATACACTGTGTACTAAACCCTAAAATAAGTTGTTATCCAGGCATATGTAAAAGTATTAGAGAGAGGATACTGAAAATCATAAGCCCCAAACATTACTGGCTGTACAGCTTCATGGATAAACTCAACTGAAATACAAAATTGCCACATGTGGTTATTTATATCTCATTCTTAACTTACTAAAAGGATTCAAGGCCTAAACAATATGTCCTAAATGGACTGACTCAAAGCCCTGTCACTATACTCAGTATCCTACAGACTGCTAAGAGGTGACATATCTGGCATACAAGGCATCCTTCAACCCAATACTGATGGATTTACTGCACATCAGCAAGTCAAATGGTATCAGAAAGACTCAATCTAGGGACCTAAACCTGTTCTGCAACATCAGCAGAATGGTTTGGAGGGACAGGTATGTCTTGCAGAGGATACCACTGCTGTGGAACAGAGTCCCTATCACTATAAAACATCCCTTTCCATATTCAAGTGTAACTTGGATCTATGAATGGGAAACAGGAAATTTACCCCAGGACTGTCCCCTGTGCTACTAACAGACAGCTCCTAAATGCTTTATCCCATGCATGAGACCCTCAAATTATCTATGGTATGATCTCAGTTATTTTCACTAGGGGTGATATGTAATTACTGACCATAGGATAGATAAGGCCAAGCTAAGACAAATGGGATGGATTAATTGAAGCACAAAAAGAGTTACTGGCTAGGCTTAAAATGGCACCCAAGAACAGTAAGCCTAGTACTTACCTATGAACGTAAGAATATAACTTTTCTGTGTTGTTCTAGCCTCTCATTCATACCTCTGTAACTTTATTTAATTTCCTCCTAGGAAAGTGAATCCAGCACTTCCAACTACTGACTGCTTTTTCTGCATAATATAGGGCAGAAACAAGATTACTTAAGTACAAAAAAATGACAGTCCAAATGCACAATAACCAAGTGAGAATTCAGACTGTACTTCCAGTTGGCTGGAGAGATTTTTTTATATTAAGACATTTCAAAAGGAAAGCAGTACAAGGTACCACATGACATTTCTACTATATTCTAAATCTTAACAAATGCACAGATAAAACTTGACTAGATCTCACAACTATCACTTGTGTAGCTCATTGTCTTGCATCTCCTATGAGTATCCTTAGAAAAAAATAGATAATATTACAAAAGCTTTAATGGAAATTGAGCTTGAAAGGACATTGGTGCAAAACAAAGTAGCTGAACTCTGTAGCTATTTAATAAAGTAGACTTCAATACAAAACAATAGGTTACTTGTCCAGTTGTGAAGACTTATGATATAGGAAAAATAAAATAATATTTATTTATTTATTTATTGACATTTCATTATCAGGAAACATACCTCTCAACCTGGAATCATAAAAAATCTGGACAAAGGCCCATGAAAAATAGGTACAGTTGGCCAAAAATCTGTGTGCTGATTAATATAAAATTTGCATACACAAATATGTAACCCCGCCCACTCTGATGGAATCATGGGATACATGCCTCTCAACCTCTTAGCGCAATAAATCTGGTCAAAGCCTAAAATAATGGGGTACAAAAACCAAAAAATAAGGATATATTTAAAATACTGCTCGTATAAACTTAGAAAGTCTCTAGAATAATAAGTTTTGTGTTAGCATGAAGGATATAAAGTCTGAAACTGAAATGTGTGTCATTATTTAGCAACTTCAGTTCTCAGTGATTTGTCAGAAAACCACAAATTATGTGAAGAGCAAACTAAAAATATGAGCCAGAAATGAGGACATTCTATGAAAATCTAGACAGGTAAGAGGTATGCCAATGAGACAAACATATTCTACATCTGCTCAACATTTTACATATAATAAAAAGCATCTTGTTAGACATTCACTTAGAAAACCTGCTTCTGTGCATCATTATCATGTCCACTCCACATGTGGGAAGCATGTCATATCTTATTATGCAAGAGCACTTCATGGTCTCTTAGGAGAAGAGGACTCTGAAGAAGATTTTAAATAGCTCACAGGAGGACTGAGGACCTTCTTTCCAGCTGTGTATATGCCTCTAAATTCAGAAGCAAGCAATTCTGTCATGTGTGCATGCACTGTTATACTGAATGCCACTAAAGCAAACACCAAGGAATGCCATATTTTATCAGGATGACAAAAACAATAGGCCTGACACTAGCAGTAGCATCAATATCAGGTCCCAGAGCATGTAGCTTAGCAACTGCACCGCCAAAGGAAATGCTGGCACCAGCATTGCCACCAGAAACTCATTACTAGATCAAGAGTATTGTCAGAAATACTGGTATCAGAAAACTTGATGTTGAAACTATAGGACCCTGCACTATCACAGATGTGCACAGTAGTAACTCCTGGAAAAGGGATGTCATTGTAGACACCAAAGACAAATGCTAGAGGCATACCGACCAACATTTTTTCTAAGTCCTGTTCTCCTGCTTGTTGAACAAATGCATCACAGCACCAGTAAGGCTAAATTAGGGACTGGTAAGGGTTGAGGAGAAAAGAAGCCCACAGGTCTCGTCTCCTCTTCATGCTTTGTGACTAAAGAAGTGTGACAGGGGGCATCAGGCCTTTTGCCATGAGCTTTCACTATTGTCTCTGTCACCCTGTTATATATTTGATGACAGGCAAGGCACAAGAAGGGATAGAGCTTGGTGAACCTGTTCTCGATATCTCTGGCTGATCAGATATAGAAGACCCTCAGTCACAGAAAACTCTAGAATTATTTTCAACAATTTAATAGTTTCTGACAAAATATCAGTAGTTTTAACCACAATTTAATAGTTTCTGACAAAATATCAGTAGTTTTAACCACAATTTTAGTAATAGCTGCAATTCAGCCATAGCACCAAAAGTCAAATGAAATAGTCTCAATAAACAAATACAGTTTTTAAGAAGGAAGAAACTCCCTGTTTTGCAGATTAACTACTATCAACTCGTTTAAGTGAAGAAGGGGTTGAATAGCCAGAGGGCTTTCTAGACTCAGTGCAGGACACCAACTAAGGCACTAGTGAACAGGTTTTACAACTCCATGCAGTTTCTGTACTACCAACTGGTGTATGGAGGTGAGGGGCAGTTTTCCTTAAATTTAGATGGACAGATGTGTGTGTATGGGGGGGGGGGGTCACGTAATGTTATGCTTGTTGGCAATGCACTTCAGTCTTTGCATCTGTCCTTTACGTTCATTTTCTGTAATTCTCACTTTGGCCTGCACATAGATTTTCTTGATGCTGTCATTGCAAATGCAAACAGATCTGTCTGTGTGTCTGTTGTGCATGGACAGATGTTCATAAGTGTGTGCATGTTGGAGCTGCGAGATGCCTATGCAACAGAGATGTGTAGGCTGTACAGAGAAAACTAGTTGTGTCAGGTCTGAGACCATGGTGTTCATCTCAGACACAGCATATTTAGCTGCTTATGAAATGATCCTCTGTGCATCACTACCTTGTCTCTGAACTGAAGATTTTTTTCTGTCATGCTAACTGGTAAATCGGCATTAGTCAATTACCACTGACAGAGAATCTCTATTAGTCCCAGGTGTAATGTGATATATTTTTGCTACATGAAACAAATTTATCTAAAATGAAACTTAAGCAGTTTATCAGAATGATTGGAAGTATTTCACATTCGACCAGTTCTTCCAACAATTATATTAACAGGGATGCAAAACACAGCTAAAGGTATTTGATGCAACTGCAAAAATTAAAAAATAAAAGAAAATTATGGATGTGGAACTAGTTGGATGCCATGCTGCAAAACAAAAAAAAAAGGACAAAATTGTAAGGCAAAAAACTCACTTTGGTGTCAAGATACAGTGCTCCAAGATTATTTCATTTGATGTACAAATATATTAAAAAGCAAATGAAATAATGGAGTTTATACTTATAACATGAATATTTCAATAACTTGTAACATCTAGTAAATTCTTTACTGTTAAGTATAGATTTTTTGGCATATGATGGAGCTTTTCTTCCCGGGCCTCTGCTGAAAAAGGGCTTTAGCTCAGTCAGACACTCTTGGTCAACAAATGTAAAATAAATAAAATAAATAAATTGAGTAAAATGTCTTCTAAAGTAGGTGGTATAAACCTTTCATGTACATCAGCATCATTAAGCCTTTCTAAATCAACACAAATTCTTATTCATAGGTTCATAGGTTGTTATTAATCATGCAGTCCAGAAGACCACTGAGGGACCCAGACAAAGTACTGTCTGGTTAAGTGACTTGCTCGTGGTCATATAGCAAACAAATTAAGGCTGAGGGAATCCAACTCTGTACCACAGATAGAAGCTCACTAACAACTCACAGCCTTAATCCTCTGCTTCATCTGCTAGACTAATCCAACCATTCTTTTTGAATTACTGGGACCAAGGGAGTATACCACTCATTTAGATAACGTTTTGCATTCATTTTAGCTCTGTTTTTACTTTGGATAACAACGAAAATGGCACATTTCTCTGTGTGTTTAAGGAGTGCAGAACATCATTTGGTTTTAGTTTTGTATTTACTGGGTCATAGTCAAGCAGACCAAGTTCACCAAACAAATCTACACTGACTTCATTTTCTTGATATTAAGTCTGGTTCACATGCCACACCTCGAATGAGCAGATTATTTCGGTATAGTCCATTCAACACATAAATCAAAAACTCAGACTTGTGATCCTTCTACTCAGACTTGGCTAGACATTTTCCATTACACTTTATCATGCCTACAGGACTACAGTTTTTGTCTCTACTTCATGCAACTGCGGATGCTTTGGGAAACTTCTTTATGCAGCATGTGATGCTGCAGTAGTATCGTTTCCTGTGTCTGTCTTAAAACTCACAACTCATGCATGAATTGGAATTTTCACTTGCCAGTCAGTTTCTCTATCTGCTTCCTATACATTATATTTAGTTTATCAACATTTTCAGCTTTGATTACAAATGACAACAAAACATCCTAGTTTCTTAAATGTACTAGGCCTGGTGACAAATGCAGCACACTGCTCTGACTCATTAGACTGGAGTCCCATCTGAGATGGTGGTAGCTCAGATGATGTAAAAGATGCTATTTCACTTATCAAACATAATAGGGGTTATTTATTTAAGCAATGAAAGTGACATCATCAGTATATGGACAAATAAATGGAAAGTCATTTTTTTACAGCTTGGAAATGCATGCTTAAAGGCCAGAAATCAAGAGTATAATTCTGTGTTTAATGAAGAGCGAGCAGAAATGCATGCTCTGACTGTAGACAGTGGCTATGGGCCCTGGGCCTGTCCACTGTCTTTTCTAATCTAATGATCACTGGGATAACGCTTTCTTAATTCAGAACACTGGTGCCAAACAAACAAAAAATATAGAATTTGTGCACAAATGGATCACTAAACAACTGACAAACTAAAGTTTGGCCTCATGGGTTTGAAGGAAATATATACGTTTGCCCTGGGCTATAGACATAAGCCATCCACACTCAAGAATAGGCGGTACTCTGACACTGAACACCCACCAATCAGGGATTTGGGCCTAGGCTTCCCATGACCTTTCCCACTGTCCTCTGGACTCAATAATTTCCAGTGCTTCCACCACAGTTTTCCCCTCAGTAACTGTACTGTGAATAAACTATCACATTTACATGCACATTCATGCACATAATACTTCCGGAGAAGGCTGGTAATAATTTCTCACTGCTACATCTTGGCTCAAGGCTGATCACAGCCATCATTCCAGATTACTTCAAATAAGCCAGATAACCATAATCATAAATAATAATGATTAATGGAATAGTCTATCCAATCAAAAGTGGATACCAACAGCTAGTTGTCATTTGTTCTGTCTTATCACCTAATAGATGAAGTATGTAAATAAATTTGTCACAAGCAATTAAAGGTGATCACAGCACAGGGGAGGTTCTTCAGTTCACTCATTGGTTGGAGTGTTTTCTGTATGTAGTCTGCCTATATTCTCTGTGCCTGCATATTGCTTCAGTTTGCTCTCATACTCCAAAAAAGTCGTACTGATGAAATGGAAATCCATCTGTAGGTGTGTGTGTGTGTGTGTGTGTGTGTGTGTGTGTGTGTGTGTGTGTGTGTGTGTGTGTGTGTGTGTGTGTGTGTGTGTGTGTGTGTGTGTGTGTGTGTGTGTGTGTGTGCATGTGTGTGTGTTTGTGAGTGCATCCCACAAAAAGTTACTACTCTATTCAGACCTAGTTTCTTCGCCTTGCACTCATTGGATGGTCTCTGACCCTGAGTTGTATTATGTGGGTAATCAACAATGAATGCGTGATTGAATGGCATCTTCACCTGACTAACAAAAGCAAGGAATAACACAGTCAAACAAAAAACAACCAGTTCTTCAAATAGGGAAAGTACACAAATTTCTTCATGAGACTGAGTAAAATTTGTGTATCATATCGTTCTGCCATGAAATGGAAAGCTGCTCTTGACAATACAGACCTTCATCTGCAGGTGAGGTGCAGCAGGAAGCGAATGTGGCTAAAAATCACCAAGAATTCAGACCAGAAAACAAAAGACTGTAGGAGTATTTAAAGGTGCCGGACTTATGGTGCTTCTTTAAAAAGCACCATGGGAGGAAATTCCAGGTATATGAAGGACCGAAGGTGAAGCATCAGTGAAATGAGTCAGCTATTGTGTATTCTTATATACATGTAGTAATGTGTCCTGAATGATACCCTTATGTTTCTCTCCAGAAAACAAACTGAGAATGTCAAACATAAATATGGGGCCTTTTCATGTAGTGAAAGAGTGAGACTTGGTAATGAAACAGCCTGGCCAGATGTCTTTGTAGCCATAGTCTGTGTTAGACTAATAAAAGTACAATCAAACTGATAAATCCACAAGTCCTTTGTCAGATGCAGTATCCTTAATGGATTGGAGATGAATACCACATGCTAAGCATTGTACTGAGTACGTGACTGATGAACCCACATGACATGCATTTATTGACAATGAGACATGGTCATTCATCAGTATACAGCTCACAGTGACTGAAGAAATAGGTAAACTAATATCTCCAGTTATGATTCTTAAGGGAACTCAGGCAACTGTGACTGAAACATCAAAGATGGTCATGCTTGATGGAAAATCACAAAACCAGGTGGTAATGTCTCATTGGTGAACAATGCTATGGTGCTTCACTTTAGCCCGTTTTGTAGAACAAAAAGGAACTGAAACTGGTAGGTCCCAGGTTCCTTCTCCCTGTGAAGTGAATGAAAAAGGGTCTGCTCATCTGAAGTACACTAAATTCAAAATGATATTGAGAATTAGATAAATATAGTCAGTCAGCAGATGCATAGTACAGAGGCACTACGTAAAAAAAACTGAAATGTGGAAAGTCAGAAAGAAGAAAAATATTATCTGTCAGATGAAAGATCATAATGTAACTTTTCTCAATCTGAGAACAGATAATAATCCTCAGAGTATATGGGAAAGAGAAGCTGTCATGAGAGGTAGAAGACCAGAATACAATTACTGTTGCATTAAGATCTTAAAATAGTGCTTAGTTTAACAGCAGCAGAAAAAGAAACTGTCGTACCAAGTTTAAAATCAAAATACTGAACTTACTGGATTAAATAACAGGGTAAAAATCTGATGACTTGTCACAAAACTCAGCAAATTTATTGCTATGACTATGTAGCCAATACAAACTGATTTACAGGAAGCAAGAAAACAAACAGCAAAAGCTCTTTATCCAACCATCCAAAGAGCTCAGGAAATATGGAGCATGATGCCAGTAACTAGTGAGAGGCTTCCCTGATTTTTGGTTGTATGTCCCACAAGGCTCAATCTTAACTTGTATTCTTTTCAGTATATTCCCTAACTTTCTTCTCCCTGACTTGACACTGTCAACCTTATCATGTATGTTGGCATTCTGGTGTTCTATGAATCCGCTTCCAGTAATAAAAATATAATAAATATACCAGTAATAAAAAATATCAAGCATCTACAGCTGAATGCCTAAGCACTGTGCATTTCACACTTGTGTGCCTGCAAAAAACAAACTAAATTAAGAATGCATTCATACTGAAAATATTAACATTAAATTCATTCATTTCATGCTGTCCAATTTAGTCACAACTGAATAATAAACACACTGTTAACATTAAGCAATCCACGGATCACATCAAAGAACATGGCTCATGTGATGATGCTCCTGTTTACACCATAACTTCTTTGGTTCATACATGCTAGTTACTAGGGTGGAGTCTATGGGACAATTGAAGAGCTTAGCCCAAATTTCCAGTCGCCTCAAAGCACTGTCTGGTTAAGTGACTTGCTCGAGGACAAAACGTAAATATGAGGCAAAATTAGAGATGTTCTGCAAAAGTGGAGTCAAGTAAAAGCAGACCACACTAAATCACTTAAAAAAATATCAGAAAAAGTTTTATATCAACATGTAGAGGCATAGCTGCTCAAACAGTGCCCTGTGCTGGTACTACAAACTGGCGTCCCATCCCCCTCTGTGTGTAGCAAGCATCTTATCACAGTTAGTTCCTTGCCCATCCCCCAGTAGTTCCAGTGGAAAAAAAAACACTTCAATGTAATAAGCCAGAAAAAAAAAAAAACGTCTGTTACTGTAATGTAACAAGCTATTGCTACAGTTTAGACCATACATGGAATGCTACAGCGCTCAGATTTGTCTGCAAATGCAATACTGGCTTTTAAAAGCTGGTATAACATTACAGAGAGATCCAGTACAGTGACAGATTCTGTCATAGTGCCGGTATAACATTACAGAGAGATCTAATACAGTGACAGGTTCTGTCGTAGCATAGGTATAACATTACAGAGAGATCTGATACAGTGACAGGTTCTGTCATAGCGCCGGTATAACATTTCAGAGAGATGCAATACAGTGACAGGTTCTATCATAGCACAGGTATAACATTACAGAGAGATCTGATACAGTGACAGGTTCTGTCATAGCGCCGGTATAACATTACAGAAAGATCCAATACAGTGACAGGTTCTGCCATAGCACCAGTATAACACTACAGCGAGATCCTATACAGCGACAGGTTCTGTCATAGTGTCGGTATAACATTACAGAGAGATCTGATACAGTGACAGGTTCTGTCATAGCACTGGTATAACATTATAGAGAGATCTGATACAGTGACAGGTTCTGCCATAGCATTAAGCTACATGCTTTTTAACTTTTTAATCTTAATATTGTTATTTTCACTGTAGTTTGAGGATTAGAAAATGCCGCTGTTGTTTAATTTCCCCTTACAGCAGTGAAATCATAAATGATCATCTGTGAAGTCTCAGTCTGCCATGTTTTCTGCTTCAGGAGTGTTTTTTTTTAATGTGCAGGTTGGGAGTATAACTGGTTTGCCTTGTTATATAAGCATTAATTAATGCTGCCCATGGTTTTATATAGTAAATGTACTTTTTTCTCTCTGTACTATACTTGTTCTTGTGGGTAATGTTAGCTTTATAATGGGTCCACTGGTTTGTCTGACCAGTCAGTCCAGTCATACACATTTTTGAATGCTATGGAACCTGTAATGTATAACTGAAGTTATGCATGTCATCGTCCAAATGGTCAGTGGTGGATGTGTACCATCAGAGCTGCTGCATGACAGCTGACTTCAGCCACTCTAGGCAGTTTGTATGCTTTTTGCCCCACTCACAGGCACTTCAGTAGCTGCCTCAGGTTGTTCTATGTTCTGCAGTGCTTCATGTATACATACTCCACTGACTGTACAGCCACATCTGCATTTGCATTACCTATACCTGCTAGAGGACAGGAATCTTCAGAAGCACTATTCTTTACACTCAAAGCTCATGTGCATCTCCAGTGGCCCCAGTGTCTGTTACCCTGCCTGTTGAAGCTTCACTTCTGTATTCCCCTATAGTCTTTTTTTAGGCTTTCCTCTTGGCCCTGTCCTCTACTATTACTTCTACATTGACAACTGACAGTTACCATGCTGTGGCCACACATAGCATTCACGCCAGCCAGCTGCTTTCCTTGGCTCTTCTGTCCATCAGTGGTCCTCATTCTCCTCCTTGGTGGAATTGGCCTTCCCTTTTTGATTGACTTTGGCCAGCTAGTAGAACAGTCAAAAAGATAGTTGTAGGCTATGGCTAGTTACATTCACCCATCTTCCAAATGACTCATACTTCACAAACACAAGATAGTGTTCCATGTTTATGAATACAGTGGTAAGTCTCCTGGCAGATCAGTAATACAGATGGTGTTGATGTCTATAGACTGTATGGTGTATATTTATGGTATATTGCAGGTTACTTCATGAGTCATGCCACGACTAATTTTAATTTATAATCTCTATAACATTCGTTAACTGAGTCAGTAAGCTGACCCAAAACACCTTTTAACCACAACCTGGACAAAAGTTATTAATTAATATTTTACAGACATCAAAAATTTCATACTATTATAATGTGTTTATATAAAGAGAAAAATACATCATGATATGAAATAATTGGAGAGATGTGAAATTCATAGAATAATATGGTTTTCACAAACATTAACCTATTCCAGGAAGTTACAAAACTGCCTAAAATGTTGCAGAGCTGTAAACGAATGAAGAAAATAATACACAGTTGTATGCCTAGTGAATATTGCAAAAATGTACGGATGGCATTATGAAGTAAATACTACCTGATATTTCCCAAAGGATACATTACAGGGGATGGCAAACAAGCTGTCACTTTTGCACATATTGCCATGAAGTACAGACTGCAGACAATGTATCCATGCTGCATATATTGCTATGAGCTACACACTGCAGAGAATGTATCCATGCTGCATATATTGCTATGAGCTACACACTACAGACAATGTATCCATGCTGCATATATCATCAAACCCATTATCAAATACAATGCCCCCTTCAGCATGTACCTTGCCAAGCACATGCAGCAGTTGGAGAGATCACAGAGGTTCCTGACCAGGAAAATCCAGGGTCTCAAACACCTATCCTATACAGATAGGCTAAAAGCCCTGTCCCTCTACTCAATCTCATACAGACTGCTCAGAGGTGACCTGTGTCTGGCATACAAGGCAATTTCAGACCCAACCTTGATGGAGTTGCTGCATATCCGTAAGACAAACTCCACTCCTGCAACCCGCGCTCAAGGCCTTAACCTGGTCTGTGACATTAAGAGAACTTCTTGGCGGGATAGATTTGTGTCCCAAAGACTCACCCATCGGTGGAATAGACTCCATCTCCATGTCAAGCAGAGTACCTCTCTAGCCCTCTTTAAGAGGAACCTGGACAACTGGATGGGAAACAAAAATATACCCCTGGGATCCCACCTGTGTCCCTGCTGGACAGGGGAAACAGGTGATGACTTTGAGGGAACATGGGTGAAATTCTTGGCTAAGCTTATAAGGGCCTCTGGGCCAATAGCCTGCTATCATCCTATGAACCTATGAACCTATGAGCTACACACTGCAGGCAGTTGGGAGGATGGCCTAATGGGTAAGGTGTTTGCCTTACAAACACAAGGTGCAGGGTTTGAGTCTCACAAGGGATAACTGGCTAGACTTACAATGGCTCACAAGGGCAGTTAGCCTAGTACTAACCTATGAACCTATAAGTTTTTATGCTGGAGGGATAGATTCCTGTCCCAGAGACTTCCCATACTCTGGAACAGACTACCTATCTATGTCAAACAGAGCTCCTCATTAGTACTCTTCAAGAAAAATCTTGATGATTGGATGGGAAATGGGAAATTCACCCCGGGGATCACTTCTGTGGCTCTGCTCAACAGGGGCATAGGAAAATAATTTTCTTGGGTGGCGAAAGCCAGGGTACATTTTTTGGCTAGGCTTGTATGGGCCCTAGGGCCGATAGCCTAGTACCTACCTATGAACCTATGAATGTATCCATGCTGCATAGATTGCTATGAGCTACAGACTTCAATGTATCCATGCTACAGCTTAGATGATAGAATGTGAGCTGCTTTTGGCACAGATGGTATCATGTGATGCAGGCTATTGGGCATATGTCCACTGTGTGTCAGAGATCATTCTGGGTGTATTGCTACTTGTATGGTTGGTGTTGTGGTGTACAGTATAATATCTCTCTGCAATGTACAAGGTATTACCTTGTAAGGTGAATGCAGCTATTTATATATGTTTCAAATGGGATATCGTGCATTATACTTCATACATTTCCTACATATCATACCTGCCCATATGCATACTCATGTGCTGCTGTACATGTACATTGGTCCATCTTAACCCTTCTGCTCTATAATCCCTACTTCACTATTGGAGAGTACCTCCATACTTTCTGCTGCATGAGTCATACTCTGTTGATATTCTTCATACTGATCACTGCTGCAGTACCTTAGCTATATGGGTTACATCCTGCCAAGGATATCACAGCCAGACAGCTTCTAAAGATGCAGAGCACTTTCCACATGCCCAAACTGTCAAGCAGCTCGAGCTGAGCTGACTAAAAGATAAGTCTGGGTGCGAAACCCTTCAGATCTTTACTGCTACTGTAGAATATGCTTCTCTGAGGTATTTGGGGATCACATGTTGGCTTTTACTTTACCCTTGATGGGCAGATAAGTTCAATTTGGGGAAACAAATCTTTGATTTTCTTAAATGTATTGTAGTTTTATTTTTTCCTCTTCAAAAAAGTTATTTTAAAGCTTGAATTAAACCCTGTGACAATCCCAGTAAGCTAGTCCTATCCAAATATATTTGTTGAGTTGTAAATTTGACAGGAAACATTGGGCCAAATGTGTTATTAATGGCAGGTTCTGCTTCCAGAGGGATGGGCACAGCATTCTTATACAAGAGGGATACCTTTCTGTTTTGTCTCCCAAGACCATCAAGAGTGGCTTTAGCTTCTCTCTTACCCACTGAGGGGACTCCATCAGCTGCAGAGAATGTGGCTAACCCCTGGTCATGTTTTAATGAACTGTCTTGAGACTGTAATATTTCTTTAAATGGAACACTCATTTTTCAGTTTAAAAGTAGTGTAAACTAACTAAAAGCATATATTCTGTGGAGAAATTATGTTTATTTTTCAAAGGTGGGGCTGCCATAGAGTATTAAAGAGCATTTTACTGTGGAGAAGAGGTATGGGAATTTTCAGAATTTTATATTATAAAGTTCATATGTTAAAGTTTGTTCTGACACATTGTGAAAGTATGAGGAATGTTTTATCTACAGTTTCTTCTTCTGAAGAAAAATCCACTTTAAATAATTTCATTTCTTCTACTGCACAGGTCATTATTCGTTGTTTACAGTGCATGTATGACTCAGTTTATACTTCTACCAGGGCTATGGCCACTGGTACTATTTTAAGGAGGTTTGCTTGGCTGCATTCTCAGAACCTCCCAGAGGATGTAAATAATGAGATTTTAAATTCTTTCTTGAACAGAAATTTAGTGACTGGCCCCACTGCTACAGGGACAATCAAAAAGTTTGATGAAAGGGATAAGCTGATTCAGATTTTTTTAGACCGTTTTCAAATTGTCTAAGGGATTATCTTTCACCTCATCCAGTGTTAGTGACAAAGCAGAATAAATGGTCTCATCAGAATTCAGGTAAATGAACATTTAAGAAGTGGCAAGGAGGTTCCAAAAAAGAAGTCTCAAGCCCCCCAAAACCAAGGACAGTCCAACAAGTTGTTGAGTCTTTTGGCTTTTCCCGGTTAGGGGTCACCACAGTGGAACTCCGGTCCGCTAATGATTGGCAGTAGATTTTTACATGCCGAGTTGCTGGCCCTGACGCACAACCTTCAATGAAAGTATGCCCATTCATGCATGTCTCCAGTAAACGAAAAAGCCAACCAACTAAGAAAAAAGGAAATACTGCCATGGCAAGCTGTCAAAGTAAACCACAAATTTAATGGTACACAAAACTGTTTGAAGCGCTTTTCATTTGCCTGACCGGCAAACTTCATCAGAAACAAGTTACAATATTCAAAACTCCATTTTATAAAAACAGCTGGTCATAAATAACCAATTAAAATACATTGTAACATTTGCTTTAGTTCTTAAAGGCACCACAATGTTAAAAGGCAACTACTCGTATAAAGTTGTCTTCACACAGAAGACGCTCTAGCTTAGAATCGAACTGGACAACATCTTATTGTGAGGTAACAATGCTACCACAGCACCACCGCAGTCTAAGGACAGTCCAACAAGTCTGAATGACTATTTAAGAGGCCTTGTGACTCCCTTACACACCGGCCTCTCTTCTCTTCCAGAAAATCTGAATCTCCATTTTTCTCTTTGGAAAAAGAATCATTCATCAAGGTTACAGATGGCAGTGGGAGGAAATTCCTCCTTTCCAGGGGGTCAGTCCTCATTCTACAGATCACACTCTTTTGTTTCCACATGCTGCCCCAAGTAGTGATAGAACCAGTTCCTTCTTCCCTGGTGAGGAAGGGATTTTATTCAAGGATGCTGTAGTACCAAAAAATGCTTGGAGACTAGTCAAGATCTTGCTTTCTTTCCTATACCTATTTGTGATAGTGCTAAAATTCAAAATGATGTCACTTCACAACCTGTTACCTCTTCTTCCTCTTTCAAGTGTCCTGGTGACATTAGACTTAAAAGAGTCTTATCATCACATCCCTATTAATTCAGATTTTAATGTTTCTTAAAGTTTTGTTGGTCTGGATTACATTATCAGCTCTCAGCCTTACTCTTTGGACTATACACTGCACCATGAGTGTTCACAGAGTATCCAGCTCCAGTTATAACTCATTGCAGGCTACAGGGTATCCACATTTTCCATACTTAGATGACTTCCTTATCTTTGCAATGTCTTTTTCAAAATATCAGGAATCTCCCCCTTGGGTGAGAAATCTGTTGCACAAGCTGGAATTCCAAGAGAACATTCAAAAGTCTATTTTGACTCCATCACAATGGATTGTATTCTTGGGATGTCAACTAGATAGCTCAGTTCAACAAGCTTTTCTTCCATGGGAAAAATAGATCTTTATTTAGATCTATTTCTAAGGTTTTTCACTCAGACTTTGGTCACTGCAAGGGAATACCTCGGGATTTTGGCATTCATGCCATCTATAATTATCATGATGCCCCTGGCAAGACTCCACACAGTAGGATCTGACATCTCTTTGGCGCCACCATCAACATCTTTATCTTTTCAGAACCCAGAGAAATATGTTGGTGGAGACAACAGATATCCTCAAATGCAGGTCTCCCCTTCTCCCTCCGTGCTCCAAAGCAGTCAATCACCACAGACGTTTAGAACTTTGCCTGTGGAGCAGAGTCAGGTGGGATTAAAGCGCAGGGGGGTATGGGACACCAAGGACAGACACAAGCACATAAATATCAAAGAGATGCTTGCTCTGATCGATGCACTCAGCTCTCTGAAGCATTTCATTTTTGGTCCCCAAGTCCTCTTCAAGTGGCTACAGACAATGCCACAGTCATGTGGTACATCAGTAAGTAAGGGGGGACCCAGATCATACCTTCTTTGCAGATTAGCCATGTTAGCTTGGGATATGGCTTCACAGCACAGTCTCACTCTACAGGCATCCTAAATTCCATCAGAACAAAACTGTGTGGCAGACAACCAGAGCATAACAAGGGCAGACTCTCACAAATGGAAACTAGATTAAGGTGTCTTCCAAGATTTGCTCCATCTGTGGGTAGTTCCACAAATAGAACTCTTTGCCTCCTCTCTGAACAATCAGCTCTCAAAATTCTGTTCCAGGGCTCCATGCAAGAAGGCCTAGAAGACAGAAGTCTTTTCTTTTCTTTGGACAGAAATGTTCCTGTATGCCATTCCACCGTTTCCGCTAATACCCAGGGTACTTCTGAAGATTCAGAAGGAATATCCCAAGATCATTGTGGTGACTCCTTTCTGGCCCAGTCAACTGTGGTTTTCCCTTCTTTTGGAAATGGGTAGGAGCAATTACTGCATGCTTCCTCATAGAAAGGATCTACTCACACAAAGAACAGGGGTGTTTGATACACCCCAACATCAATTGTTTTCAATTGACAATTGGATGACAGGGTCTGCATTCCTTTTAGGTACCTGTTTTCTGATGGTGTGCAACAGGTACTAATGGAGGTACGAACACCTGCTACTAGAAAATCATATAGCAATGGAAAAGGTTTTCTAGCTGATGCCAAAAACATGACCAGCACCCATTCAGAGCTAGTTGTACTCTGATTTTACAAAATTTGTGAGAGTTACTATCATATAGCCTTTATTATTCCTCTATCAAGGTTCATTTATTAGCCATTTCAGTATGTCTGCCCATGGATGCTCCTCTTTCAAGGCAGTCTCATGTCAAAATGTTCTTAAAAGGGATTTTGCCTAAGAGCCTTCTAAGTAAACCCATGGCCCCTCCTTGGGATTTTAATTTTGTGTGGGGAAAAGCTTTCTCCATTTGAACCAGCTAATCTGGCTGACTTGAGCTTCTTTATGTGGAAAACAGCTTTACTGATTACTTTGACCTCTGCAAGAATGATATCTGAGTTACAAGTTCTTACAGAGAGTCAACTCTACCTCATTTTCTTTTAGGGATAGAGTTTCTTTGTGAACTAATAATTTTATGCCTAAAGTGATATCCAAGTTTACTTTAAGCCAAACTATCCATCTCCCTGTTTGCCTTCCTGAACCTAAAAATGAGGGAGAAAGGATACTGCATACTTTGGATGCCCTCAAACAACTCAGGTACTTACCTTGACAGAACTAAATCATTCAGATCTTCAGATCACTTGATCATTTCTTATGAATGTAAAAAGAAAGGACAACCTGGGTCAAAATAGACTATTTCCAAATACTTATTTAAGGCTATTGCCTTTTGTTATCTTCACCATGACAAATCTATGCCAGGCAGAGTGAAGGCCCATTTTAGCAGGGCCTTGGCTTCATCTATGGCTTTTTGGAAAGAGTTGAATTCTAGAAATATTCTAAAAGCCGCTACCTAATCCACTGTATATACTTTTAAAAAGCACTATAAGCTTGATTCCTTCTCTAAGTCTATATCAAGCTTTTCTAGGACCATTCTCTAGGGCCTCCCGAACCCTTCTCTTTCCACCTCACAAATATAGGTAGCTAGGGTAATCTACCCATACAGGTAAGACTACTGCAGCAGTGATCAATATGAAGATCATAGTACAATTGTGCAAGGTGAACTTACCATCACAGTAGATGTTTGAATGATCACTGCTGCAGCAGCCACTCCCTTCAACCACCCCTCTTGTTTTTTTGCGTATTTTTTATGTCAGAATGTGGACATGTATTTATTGTTATTCCTAGCATTATCCTTTCAGGGCTCAGCCTCCCTGTTTGTTAGCAGGAAGGCTCTGAAGGATTTTGCACCCAAATTTGTATTTTAGTCAGCTCAGCTCAAGCTGCTTAACAGTTTGGGTGCATGGAAGGTGTCCTGAAGATTTGGAAGCTGGCCAGTTGTGTTATCCTCATAGGTTCATAGGTTCATAGGTAGGTACTAGGCTACCTGCCCAAAGGCATTTATAAGCCTAGCCAGAATGTGTTGGCTTTTGCCGCACTTTAGATTAGTTCCCTGTGCCTCTGTCCAGCAGAGACATTGAAGTGATCCCTGGGTAAACTTTCTGTTTCCCATCCACTCGTCAAGGTTTCTCTTGAAGAGGGTTAGCGAGGAGCTCTGCCTAATGTAGATTTTAATCTTGTTCCAAAGCATGGGAAGTCTCTGGGACAGGAATCTATCCCTCCAGCATGTCATATTTATTGTTGTGATGAGGTTTAGATCCCTGGAGTGTGTGGCTCGAGGGGATATGGTTTTCTTTAGGTGGAACATGTCCATCAATTCAGGATTGGGCATGGCCTTGTATGTCAGGTAGAGATCACTTCTGAGTAGGCGGTATGCAACTGAGTACAGCTGGAGTTTCTTCAGTCGAGTTGCATAGGGCATCTGCTTGAGGCCAGTGATCCTCTTGGTGAGATACTTCTGTGGTCTTTGCAGTTGTTGCATGTGTCTTGTAAGGTACATCCCAAATGGAACATTGTACTCTATGATGGGTCTGATGAGTGATGCATAGAGGGGTCCAATGACCTTTTTCGATCTGGATGCAAACCCTTGTGTGATTAGGTAGGCCACATAGAAGGATTTTCTAACCACTTTGGCAACGTGTTTATCAAAGGAGAGGATACTATCTACTTGGGTCCCCAGATCCCTTATTACATTTTCCATATTTAGGGGGCTACCACCTATGTGGTAGTTTGTGGGTACTTTGTTTTTTCCAAAGGTGATGACTATGCACTTTTTGGCATTTAGCTTGAGGCCATGGTTTTGGCACCAGGTATCTGTCTCAGTGAGACCCTTTTGGAGGATGTTTGTGTCAGCTGTAGAGTCAATTATAGCCCCTAGTTTGCAGTCGTCTGCGAACTTGGTCAGCCATAGTCCTCCTGTGCTTGCCTGTACCTCTGAAAAGTATATGCCAAACATGAGGGGTCCTAGGACTGATCCCTGGGGAATGTCACTTTTAACTGGTTTAGAATCAGACCTAGCTCCCACAACTCTTACCATGTGGGTTCTGTCCGTGAGCCAGTTGGCAACCCATCTTGTGATGTAGGGGTTTATGTTCAGGCTGATGAGCTTGTCTATAATACCTGAGTGGGGAATGGTGTCGAAGGCCTTTGCGAGGATATAGGTTCATTAGGATATAGGTTCATAAGTTCATAGGTAGGTACTAGGCTATCAGCCCAAGGGCTTATGTAAGCCTAGCCAACAAGGTTCCTTGGCTTTTGCCACCCAAAAAAGTTATTTTCTTGTGCCCCTGTTGAGCAGAGCCACAGAAGTGATCCCCGGGGTGAATTTCCAATTTCCCATCCACTCATCAACATTTTTCTTGAAGAGTGCTAATGAGGAACTCTGCCTGACATAGATAGGTAGCTTGTTCCAGAGTATGGGAAGTCTCTGGGACAGGAATCTATTCCTTCAGCATGTCCTGTTTATTGTGGTGACAAGGTTTAGGTCCCTAGAGCATGTATCTCGGAGGGATTGGGATTTATTTAGGTGTAGCATGTCCAGCAGCTCTGGGTTTGACATAGCTTTGTATGTTAGGCAGAGATCACCTCTGAGTAGGTGATATGCTATGGAGTAAAGCTGGAGTTTTTGAGACGGTCAGTGTAGGTCATCTGTTTGAGTCCCGTAATCCTCTTTGTGATGTACTTCTGTGGCCTTTCCAGCTGTTGCAGATGTCTTGTGAGGTACATTCCAAAAGGGGCATTGTACTCAATAATGGGTCTAATGAGAGACGAGTAAAGGGGAACAATGACCTCTTTTTTCTTGGATGAGAACCCTTTCATGATGAGGTGTGCCACGTCGAAGGAGTTCCTGACTACTATGGCAATGTGATTATCAAAGGAGAGACTACTGTCCACCTGAGTCTCAAGGTATCTTATCACACCTTTGGCATTAAGTGGACTGCCACCTATGTGATAGTTCATGGGTACAGAGTTTTTTTCCAAAGAGAATGACAATGCACTTTTTGGCATTGAGCTTGAGGCCATGGCTCTGACACCAGGCGTCTGTCTCAGTGAAGCCCTTTTGTAGGATGTCCATGTCATTTGGGGACTCAACTATGCACCTAATTTGTAGTCATCTGCGAACTTCATCAGTCAGAGGTCCTCTGTGTTAGCCCGTATTTCAGAGAAGTAGATACCAAACAGGAGAGGACCGAGGATTGAACTGTGTGGTACTCCACTTGTCACTGGTTTGAAGTCAGATTTGGAGTCTGCAACTTTTACAGTGTGGGTTCTGTTAGTAAGCCAGTTGGCGACTCATCTTGTGACATATGGATTTATACTCAGTTTAGTGAGTTTATCTATAATTCCAGAATGAGGGATGGTGTCAAAAGCCTTGGCGAGGTCCAGCTAGGCTGTGTGAACTGCCTTACCCTCGTCTACAGCTTTGTTGACTGTTTCAAAGAAGTCGATCAGGTTCAGGAGGCAAGATCTGCCTTTCACAAACCTGAACTGGGTGGGGTCCAGAATCTGGAGGTTACCAATGTCTTTGTTTATGAGTTCCATGATGATATGTTCCATGGCCTTGCAGACCAGGCTCATCAGGCTAACAGGGCGATATTTCCTGGGGTCCGTGGTGGCTTCCCCTTTGTGAAGTGGTATAAATGTTGCTGTGTGCCATTTAGTGGGTACAAAGCCTGACATGAGGCTATGATTGAACATGGTGCTTAGGTGGGGGTGGGGGGGGGGGAGAGTTCATTCTGAAGTTTGTGTAGAACGCAGCCTGGGATGTTTTCCAGTCCCATGGATGCTGTGTTCTTGGCTTTGGAGAGTGCAGTTTTTACCTGCACAGTTGTGATTACAGGGGCTCTGCATTCTTCTGGTATAGTTATGGGCCCTTTAGGGGGTGAGAGGGTGGTAAAGTTAGCACTGAACCTATCAGCCAGGATGTTGGTGATATCAGTTGGTTCTGTGATTTTTGTGTCATTGTGCTGTAACTCAGAGCAGATCTGGGTGTTACCATTGAGATTCTTAACATAGCTATAGAATTCTTTGTGGCTGTCCTTGGAATCAGTGGCAATCATGTTTTTGTAGCTGGCTTTAGAGGATTTTATGAGGGATCTCAGCTTCTTATTGAGGCTGACCAGGGAGCTCCTACACTCATGGGTTTTTACTCTCTTTTGCAACAGTTTCTTCCTTCTGTTGTAGAATTTGTTTATAGTAGGGGACCACCAGATTAGCTTTCTTTTTTTGGAGGATAGCATCTTGGTTCTGTTGGGGATAGCATGATCCAGGCACTCATGTAAGTGCTTATAGCATGCATTTGTGTAGGATTCAGCAGTTATAACTGTATTGTCCATCTGCATGGGTGTCATGAAGTTTGCCACTTCTGTCTTAAGAAGCATGAAGTTGACTTTGGAGAAATGTTTTACAGTGCTTTCCTTAACAGCGGGTGGGAGGTGGGATGTGGATATCTATGATGATTAGCTTATGGTTGTATCTGACCAACGAGGAGTTGATTTCAGGTGTGGAACACTGGTCAATCATGTTGGTAATGACTAGGTCTAGGATATTGTTGCCCCTGGTGGGGGTGTGGATAAGTTGATCCAGGGCATTGGAATTTATGAATTCTAGAAAGCAGTGAGTGAAGGAGTTGGTACATGAGTAGTTTTCCAAGTTAATGGTGGGGTAGTTGAAATATCCCATTATTAGGGTGTTTGGCTGAACCCTAATATTTTCCAGTATATCAAGAAAAAGAGGAGTGGGAATCCTGGAGCATGGTGGAGGATCTGTAGCAAGCTACAATTTGGATTGCAGTTTTGCCCAGAGTTAGTTGCACTTAGGTAATTTTGAATGCATTATGTTGGGCAACTAGTCTGGTGGTGTGGATATCCTTAATGAATATGGGCACACCTTTGCCGTTGGTGTTCCAGTCCAGGTTAGATGGCTGAAAGATATGGTATGAGTTATAGCCTGGTAATGTAGGGGTGCTCTCTGGAGCCTTGAACCAGGTCTCAGTCACTGCACAGATATCAATGTTCTCTATTTTAAGGAGTGCCTCAAGTGAGTGTATTTTGAGGTTTAGACTTCTAGCATTGAGTAGCATTACCCACAGTTTTTCCTTGCCTGTACCTGTTACAGTGGTGGGTTTGTCATTTGAACCTTGCCTAAAAAAGGCACTATAGGGGAGGCAAGAGCCCTAGCCAGTATCTGGAATCCCAGGGGCAACAGGTGCAGGTCATCTCTGGCAAAGCATAGTGGCCTATCGACCATGTCGTCCCAGGCAGAAAGATACTGGATCCCCTTAGAATGACACCAGAAGCTTAGCTAATTGCTGAAGCCAATCATTTTGTCCATGTACTGCAGTATTATTCTGGGAGAAGGTAGGATGCTACTCAGGGCTAGGGTCATACCTGCCCTGATTACAAGATCAGAGAGCTCTTCCATGTCTCTTTTCATGTAGTCCAGGGAGGTACGTCTCAGGTCATTCACACCAACATGGACAATGACAGTCATATTTGTACTTGTTGTGGAGTGACCTGAGTGTGTGGGTTATGTGGCAGATCCTGGCACCCAATAGACAGCTGAAAAAACAAAAAAGCCACAGGCAGAATGTAAAAACACCACTGGTGGTGTTTTTATGTTCTGCCTGTGGCGTTTTTGTTTTTTTGGTTGTTTGGTTGTTTACCTCAACCCGATAGTCAGCTAACAGTAACCTTCTCCTTGTTTAGTCTGGTGAGTGGAACATCAGTGTGCCTGACTATAGAGTCACCTATAACTAATGTGTTGGGTACGTTGTTTTGCCTTATGGGCTGTGGTTGAGTGGCACACTGAGTTTGTGGGTTATTTGTCTTTTGGGTTCTGTTGAGGGGTAGAGGTTGCCTGCGTTTCTGTTTTGGAGGTTTCTGTTGCTTGGGCAGATTATTATTGTGAGCCTCCGTGAATGTTTTTGTGTTTCTATGTGTGAGTTTTGGTGGTGTAGGTTTAGTGAGACTATGTGAAGAGTGTGGTGTGGTGCAAGTGTTAACCTTCTCCTCTTGACTGACGAGTTCAGTCCTGGATGGAGACAGCTCTCAAACGTCTGTTCTATAACTCATATAGCTAAGGCTACTGCAGCAGTGATCATTTGAACATCTAGTGTTATGGTAAGTTTACTTACACAACTGAACTTTGCTTCATAGCAGGATCATCTGAGTTAGTGGTGCCATGATTCATAGCACTGCATCTATGCTGTCTCTTCCAATGTATGTTGCATTGCCCCTCACATATCCCCAACACTGCTCTGGTCCTCACCCACCATGGACATTGCCTTATGCGATGCACCTTCACTACCTGTCTACTGAATAGCATGCTAGGTATTTTGATTTCAACAGGCCAAGCTGTCTGGCTAGTGTCATGTCAATGATCTGCTTTCTTGGCTCTGTGTGGAACATCCTGCATTGTTTATTTACGTCTGTCACATCCATTAAATTCAATGTACACATATTTGTAGCTGCTTTTAGCTCCTGTGGAATTTCTGCATGTTGTTTGTTATTGTCATTTCACACTACACTGGAAAGGTAAATGTAGGTTCTGGTATGACTGTATTTTCTCTACTCATATCCTACAGACACTAACAATAAAGGCTATAGGATAGTAACTCACACAAATTTTGTAAAACTGGAGAACAACTAGCTTGGAATGGGTGCTGGTTGTGTTTTTGGCACCAGCTAGAAAACCTTTTCCATTGCTATATGATTTTCTAGTAGCGGGCGTTCTTACCTCCATTTAGGGTTACCACCTGTCCCACTTTGCGAGGGACAATCCCTCTTTGGGCAGTTGTGTCCTGACAAAAAATTGTAAAAATGGCAAATGTCACATAAAACAGTTATTCTGTATATGAAATACCTAAATGTTATAAGAAACAGAATAAGCAACTAAAATGCTACAAGAATAAGCTTTTATTTAGGCAAAAAAGTTAAGTTCTATCCTTTGTACTAGCCATGGGTATGTGTCGGCCTGTAAAATCTGATATTTGTACCAAAAATGTCCCACTTTGGCCATTTGAAAAGGTGGCAACCCTACCTCCATTAGTACCTGTTGCACACCATCAGAAAACAAGTGCCTAAAAGGAATGCAGACCCTATCATCCAATTGTCAATTGATTGTGTTGTGTGCCAAACACATGGTGGATTTTGAGGTATGTTATAATGTTTCTAGATCTTAACATCAGAAAAGAAAATCAAGGTAAACTTGTTACATCTCTTTATAGAAAAGAGTGTTGGAAAAATTCGTTATTAGAATATGATAGTATGCACCCAAGATTTATTTTCTCCAATATTATCAAAGGACAGTTTACCAGATTAAACAGGATTTGTCAGGATAAAACTGAACGCAATGCTGAATTTCATAAATTAGAACGTTTACTTTTGGATAGAGGCTATAATCAATACAATATAGCAGCTACAAAAGAAAAATTTCTGAATGATGCTGACTATAAACCAAGGATGACATTTCAATATCGGGATGGCAATAGATATTTAGAACATCAAGAGCATAAGTCAGTAAGATGTATTATTAGTTATACCAGTGACAATAAATACATCACTGATATTATTAGGAATAATTGGTCTATTTTAACTACCAATGAAGAAATAAAGAAACTAATAGGTAGCAAAGCATCTTTCACATATAAAAATATGCAGAATTTAAAAAGAATTCTATGTAATGAAAAATCTTACAGGGTAGATAGACAAGAAGCCAATAGGGGCACTACTCCTTGTGGAGGATGTAGTTCATGTAAATGGATATCAACTAACAATATATTTCAACATCCGGAATTATTGTATGATTTTGAAATTATCTGTCCAGCTAGTTGTGATGATACCAATGTGATTTATTTAGCCACTTGTGTGTCATGCCCGGCTTTTTATGTGGGCATGACAACGAGAAGACTAAGGGATAGGATACAAGAGCACTTATATGCCATAAAAAAGAAAGATGCAAAAAATGCCCTATCCAAACACATTTTGGAACATCCAAATCATACATTTGTCTTCAGGGTACTACAAAAAAGAACATACAACCCAAGAAGAGGAGACAATTTTAATGACCTAGAGAGTCTAGAGTTAGAGTGGATTTTTAAGGTTAGAGCACAAAAATATCCAGGTCTTAATAGCTACATTAGCATCAGGTCACATTTGAAGAAACGCAAATATCATTGACCGTTTTGATTTTTCATATACTCAATTACATAGATATATGTTCTGCTATTATAGGTATGATTATATATAATAAGATATGTATATGTATCCAATTAACATGTAGTCTTCTTGTCTATCTCCTATACATATTTATCTTGAGATATATATGTTTTCATCTATTCAGCAATAATGTGTATATACATCTTTTTATATATATTTTATATACATTGCTACATATGTGAATATATGTTTTGAGGTTAAGATGGGTGCTATCACCCTTATCTATTTTATTTTATACTACTTATTTATTTACCATCATGCAGGTCTTTTATGAGAAATAAGGTTTACGCCCTTATATTAAATGTTTTGATTAATAAGATGATTAATTTTATGATTCATGTGTATATAATATTTCGTTTTTTGTTTGTTAGAATAATTATTCATCTAGAGCATATATGATATAACTTTAAGAAGTATAGAATAATATAATATTATGCATATATTCTCTAAACCCATATGTATGGTTTTAGATGCAGATACAATATATACTTATAATGATAGTGCCATATATATATTTTATTTATGTATCTAGATGTATATATTGGCTACACTTCATTTTTTATTATTATTTTTCATATTGTCATATATATATATATTTTTGATTTTGTATATATATTGATTCTTTATGCTTAGGCTTTTATTAATATACTGGAATGGTGCATATAGTTAGATTTGTATTTGATCCTTTGATATTTATCTATTCATTTATTTAAGAAATTAATATTTATTCTAGAATTTGGTATAAGTAACTTATGCATTTTAAAAATGAGATACACATTTATTTTTAACAATAGTATATACATAATATATATTTTATAATATCACAATAACACCTTGTGGTTCAGCTCCCCTCTGTCTATACATATTGTTCTTTATCAACACTTTACATTGGTGTTAGACTATTTCATTTGACATGTAAGAAAAGGTTTACAATAAGATCAGTGTTCTACTTGACTTTATTTTCTTTATATTTTATTATATTATTTAATTTATGCATGGTCATTGTGAGAGTTAAGAGAATGCCAGCAAGAAATGTTTACTCTTTACAACAAAATGTATACAAAAGCTGCTTTGCGTTTTAGTAACCAAGTACTACAGTATATAACCTAAGTGACATAGCCTTAAATAAGTTTGATGCTTTTAGAAGGAATGATGTAATTAAGTAATTATTTAATTGATTAATTAGTTATGATATACTGCTATCAGATATATAAGACATGGGTCACTACACTGTTTTAAACTTGTCTGAAGAAGCGTGCATTGGTAGCACGCGAAAGCGCTTACTTTTTTGGATTTTATGAAATAAAAGCTGTTATATCGTTCGTGGTGGTGGTCTACCTTCTTTTTTGATTGTTATAATGCTCTCTGTTGTTCTAGTTTTCTATAACTGTATCCTTTACCATCTGGACAGGGAGGTCATGTGGTAGCTTCTGATGCTGTCACAACTTCTCATTGGTAGTACCCCATGGCAGTGTTGTTGACATTAGATGTTTCTGTACCTGATGGTTCACATTTCAGTGCTGGATTGCTGAATGACTTGTGCGATACCTGTGTGCCTTCTGTCTGTCATTAGTTAGGCCCCTGCCCCACCCTGTCCTTGGGTGAAGGTGCCAAGGTGGGAACTACTCTTGCTTTACAGTCCATCCCACTGCTGGCAGTCATGATACTAATGTACAGCAAATTACAACGAAATAAGGGACACGTTTCTTTGTGTATGAATGTTATCTTTCAATGTATTTATGGATCAGTGTGTGATGTTTTAAAGAACCTATTTCAGGTTACAAGATAATAAATTATTAAGGTACTTTCAACAATTTAGCAAATAAGTAATTTGTTTTGAGACCTTCCAGTTAAGTGCATCTATAAATGGGCATATTATACTTAAGTGGGAAGAAGGGAGAAAAATGACACCTTTGGACAATAGTGGCCTTATGTTGCCCTATCTTTATTTGTTCCATAAACTCTGAATATAAATGTGAGTTATAAAAAAGAAACTGTAAAATAATTTTAAGATTAAATTTTTGCTTTCTGAAGAATATAAAAGAATAAAGAAAACAATGCAGAGTAGTATGACCAGTAAATGCTGAAATTTGTAGGGCAAGTGTCATAGGGTGCTTGCATTAAGTGCTGAATGTTCCAGTCATAGTGTTGATGGACGTACCTCTTCTCCACCATATTACTCCTTCAATGCAGTCACTATCTGTACTGGTTGCAGTTTATTGTCATGTCTGTGCTTAAGACTCCAGAAATTGCCTACCAAGTCCCACATAATCTAGGTTCCTGCATTTTGAAAGTTTTCCTGGTGTCCTGTTTGTTGGTGAGAGCTTTTAGATCATGAAGTGAGGGACTGCTAATGTCTGTAGGATCTGATTAGAGAATTCTGGCAAGTTTTATTTTGCTTACTTGAGCTATGGTTTTGTGAAATCAGCTACCCTCTTTGATTCAGGTGTGCAGTACTGAGGCCTTTTTCCAAAGGTCTTTTAACTAACCCGTTTTTAGAAGGGTTTACTTAAATCTGTACAGAGATCAAACTTTTAATGTTAGCAGTTTATTATTATTTACTTTTTTAACCTCACTGAGATGATTACTACTACAGAACTGCTTTGTTGCAAAACTTCTGTTTCACTCACATGATGCCCAAATTTAGCCACCTAAATATTCAAAGCAAGAAAAAAAAAAAAAGAAAAAAGATTGACAAGCAAACAAATAAATAAGTTTTCAGATTAATGATAGAAATAATGTTACTATTGTAAATGAAATGCAATTCAGAGACATAAGTAACATCTCTGTATGTGACTGATCTTGTAAAGAAAACTTTTTAAGGAAAACCATACAAAATACTGGGAAAACCCACTTCTAAAGAGCAAAACAAACAAACAACAGGAAATATCATTTTGGTAACAATTAAATAGTAATTAAAGGGTTTGGCTATAAACTGGCTGGACCAAAGCTAACTTAAACTTTGAAGAAATAATACACATACACATGCATTCTGAAAGTAAACCTACAGTGAAATTTGAAAAACTTAAAATATTAAAAGGAATCAGAGCTACCATTCATATTCTAGGGTGTGCTAAAGTCAGTTTTTTTTCACCAATATTAATTTCTTTTGCTAATGCTGGTGCATTAAGTAGGTTAAATATCCCAGAAAAGTCTACAGGCATCAGCTTATGTAATCAAGTACTGATGCTTGATGTCAGATGTTATAGGCAATGCATCAGTGCTTACTCTGCAAATTAAATAGCGGATTTCCAAAGATGTAGGTCTGACACAATTGCATGAATATGTATTAAAAGGTGGGTCTAAACTTAACAAACTCAAGCTCTATACCAAACTGAAAAAAATGCTAGCATTACGTGTCAGAAATTGTACTGAAAAGGTCTACACTCAGAATCTCAGAATGCCTTTGAAGATCATTCCTTAACACTGGAAACAATGCGTTAGGCTCATTCTCGACTACCCTGAGAGAAGGCTTAACACAGATCATATTTATGGTGGCGTGACAGGGATCAGTATGTGGAAAAGGAAGTAGAGTTGTACTATGAACATACAGCAGAAATAACTTACCACTGATGCACCGTTGTAATTATGTGACTGGCATGAAGTGCCACGGTTTGGTCTGCAGGTGAAATATGGTAACCATTCCTTAAAGAAGTATGTATTGCTTTATTGTATGGTCATATAAAGTGAATAAATATACTTGTCATGAATTTTATTAATTTATAAACAGCCATTTAAAACTAGGCAAAGTTTTATTATTTGTGATTATCCAGATATGTTGGCGTCCAGTACTGGATTTTGTTTCACCAGTATCGGTGTATAAACTGCATAAGAAAGCAAACAGAATTTGTTATGGAAATACTGAACCATGTTGTTTTTCATCTAATATTTTGGTAGGGGGCTGGGCAGGCTTTGATGGAAGGGATGAAGAAATGAATGCTGAGAATGTTCAGTAAACCAAAAAACTGAATACTACATGCAGAAATGGACTTTTAGATAAAGCTACAAAGATGAGAAGTGTTGCAGCTGGAGAAGAAGTATATATGAGCCATTATGGTTATGGTCCTATCAGGATGCCTGTCATATCTGTGCATTATTCAGTACCTTTGACCTAAACTGTGTTCATTCACCATTGCTCCTTTATTAGAAGGAATGTCAGTCAAAGTGGAGAAGGATTAACTAAGATAGTATGAGTCTGTGAACCTGAAGAAAGATGATTGACTTCTAGAGAAGTGCTTAAGTTCCCACTTATTTGCAGCTACAGCAGCATGATTTAGCCATGGAAGTTGTGGTTGAGAAACTTAAACCTGCATCCAGAGGTGTTGCTAGGGAGGGGCAAAGTGGACAGCCACTTCAAGAACAAGGTGTTAGGGGGCACGATTGAGAGATGTTGATTGGTCATCAATGCACTACCAGCATTCAAAAATGAATGCCAATAGACCATTTCCAATCAGGGCTAAAGCACTTCAGTGCTTTTTGTTGGTATAGCATGCAATAAGCAACATGTTACAAATATAACAAGTGGTTGCTACATTTTTCAAAGAAAAAAATGCTTTTTTGCTCTTCAACTGAAAAGTTGGGAGTGGGGCAAGCAAGGGCTGGCATTAGGTGCCAGAATAGAAGATACAGCTCTTCCTACATCTGTAGTCATCCAGGACTGTGGGAACCTTCCCCTTTGCCTCTTATGAAAGAAGATACTGGAACACAGATGTGATCTAATGGATATTCTTCTTGAATATTCTGATCTGCCTGTTATCACCCTAGGCTACATAAACTGTCCACTTATGACTGCCATTTACCTACTCACTTAAACTATATTTATATGTGTGTATGTGTATGTTAAATGATGATGAAACTTTGAAATGGTAAATGATTGTCTTGCTGTCTGATAACTGCTGTGCAGTGAATTGTGCATAAAGTCTGAATTTCTCAGAATGCATGATACTGAGACAGATACATATTTTCTCTAGCAAAAAGGTGGTGTTTTGGCAGGCAGTTGTTTTTAATAATAGAAAATTAGGGTGCAGTATCAGATTTATACAATGATTAAGTTGGGCTGGTAACATTATGTTTCAGTGCACTGTGAAAAATTTGTACTAAGTATCTCAAGCAAACTGTCTCTCGGCTTTTCCCTGCCACTGCTATCTCTGCTATACTGTACATCTAGAACTTTCTCAGCCACTGACTCACTGGTTTATTTGCTACTGCTTTGTCTTGGCATTTGGATTACTTGCAAAGCATGTTAAATATATTGAGATGCTAGAACTTTTTAATCACAGGTATAACACCCAATTACAAGTTTTAAAAAGCAAACAAACAAAAATGATTTCTTTGATAGTTTAAGGGTTCTTTGATAGTTTAATGGTTTGTTCCTATAGACTGCATGTGTTTTCAAATAAGTATTTTTTCCCATTCAGAATCTTTCTATTTCTTAAAGTTGGCAGTAATAGAATCACTCTAATAACATCCTTATTCTAGTTGCCAGTGTGACTACAAGCTATAAGAGATAGAAAATGAGCACAGCCTTTGACTGGTATTCCTTAACAGTCTGACAGGCAATCTGTCTGAAGACATATTCAAACAAACGCATTGCACAGAACACACAACTTGCAGTAACACGTTAATATCGTGCATCGTCAGACAATAAACCTAAAAGGATTGGTATACAAGTAGACAGTAATTTTCTAGGCATACTGGTAGAAGAGCCAAGGAATAAGATGGCTGTCCATGGCGCTGAGAATGTAACTCTCAAAATAGTGCGTGGGGTATGTGATTTTTGAAGCTTTCAGGGAATATGACCTGCCTTCCAATATAGCTGCCTTCATTACATAATATTATAAAATAAAATCATAAACTCTGTTAGTTTATTAAAGAGCTGTTGTGTTTTGCTGATCTAATTGGGAAGTAGGCCATTAGCATGAAATTCAATTGCTTGAATAACATCACTTTCTCAAAACATGTGGTTGATAAAGCCGATTTGTCTTCATGGCAAACATATGTATATGTGAGTGTATGTGTCTCTGCGCGTTTGTATGTGTGTGTGCATGTGCATGTGTGTGTGTGTGTGTGTGTGTGTGTGTGTGTGTGTGTGTGTGTGTGTGTGTGTGTGTGTGTGTGCGCGTGTGTGTGTGTGTCTGGTGTGTTTCAGCTTGTTTTTCACACAAATACTATATATCTAGTTTTGAAAAAAAAATAGTCATGCTTTTGCTATCAGAACAGTTTTCTCTGAAATTATTTTTCTTTATTTTTGATGCCCTTCTCTTCAGCTAACTAACTGTCAGATGCTAACAGTTCCTTTTCTCATTCACAAGAACTTATTTACCTGCCATAGCATCTAACAGACTCAACCTGACCCAGGTAAGAAGATTAAGGATGTTGGTACAGTATCATATTGCTGATGGGGAGTGTGGCCTAGCCCACTCCCACTTCACGGCACCTTTGCAAGTCCACAATTGCTGCCTAGAGGAGTTGCCTTCATGCACAGCCTCCTGACCAATCGGTATACCACATGCAGTGCAGATTCCACCCTACTCCTAATGCTGCTATTGCAGTGAGCCTTGGCTGGCTCCTTCTCTACTTGATAATGACTCACTTGTTTCTTAGCCTGGTCATATAAAGTGGATAAATATACATGTTATGAATTTTATTAATTTATAAACAGCCATTTAAAGTTAGGCAAGGTTTTATCATTTGTGATTATTCAGAAATGTTGGCGACAGCACCTGCAGCACACCAATGTCAGAGTATTCTAGAGAAGGAACAGTACCTGCTGAGATATGGCAAGAAAGTAGTATATCCAGAGAAAAATCGCAACATTTCTGGAAAAACATCCAAACTTCATCCACAAAACAGGACTGAACCTTGCACTACAGAGCACAGAGATAACAGTACACTGCCTCATATAGGACTATGTGATGCCTTGCCCTCTGTCTTCACTGATGTGAACTGCTTAGTTATATAACGACCAGCCATCTGACAACGTCTCTCAAGCTGAGTCACCAAGCTGCAGATAACTTTGAATATATTCTGTAAGCAGTCATTATTCTACTGCATGTCTTCTGATCTAGTGCTTCCAGTGAGTTTATGAACCTTGAAAGCACAGGAGTCATAAATTTACTTAAACTTGGCAATTAATCTAGGATTTCTCAAAAGTACCTGTTTGGTTTCTTATATAATGTAACTCTACCATATTTAGAAACTTGATCTGCTGTGTGTCATAAACACGCATCATATTAATGGGTCAGATGCCTTCTTCAGCTGACAGTAACTTAGCAGAGTATACTGTACAGGTAAATAAGGAAATATAAATTGTAAAAAAGATGGGGCTTTTTATAATCTATATTTCTCATATTCCCTGAACAATGCTTAGATAAAACGTGATTAATTATTTCCTGAATATCTGTACTTAGCTGGGGGTAAGGACAAAGCAATCATCCATCTGTCCTTATTATTTTCTGAGTGGATGTACAAGTAATCAGTGACTGTATGACTTTCACTCTCATGTCCTTTTTCACGAATGACCTCACTGTAATACATACATTTGTGATTTGCAAATTTAATATGCAAATAAGCAGTTTGCATACAGACATTCTAAATTCCTCATAAAGCACAAAAAGTAAATCACATTAAGGTTAATCTGAGTATATACTTACCGCAATGAACATCAAAGATCAATATTAGGAGAAATGAAAGACAGACATTCCTGCTAATAAACATGTCCAAAGTTTCGGGTTCCTTTGACGTGTAAATGTTCATATTACTCAATATCTGCAGCTGCCTGTGTTATTGAAGCTGCAGTGTACAATTTGCAGAAATGTGTTTCATATTCTCCACCCAGTGTCAGACAGCTTTCTGTGCTAATCAGGAAGCATGCGATTAGTTCACAAAAATAAATAAGTGAATCCTAAAAAGAGGAAGTAAGAGCTGGGAGAGCTGATCTAAAGCTAATTTAAAGCTGTTTTGTTGCGATGTATGTCTCTTAAATATTCTGCGTTTTTCTAGCAGCACACACTGTCTCAGTTCTCACCGAAGTTCTCAGATCTTGATTGAATTTTTCTAAAGAAAATTCTGCTAATGACTTCTGGAATTATTTTATAAGCAGGAAACAACGAGTAAACAATGTGTAGAAAAATCCTGATTTCTCTCTCTGCAGTCATTTTGTGGAGTTTTGTATTGTTTTCACTAGCTGAAAAAGGTAAGGTAAAACTGTAAACATTTCTAAATACAAATTTAATACAAAGAAACGTACTAGCCAGATCTGCACATTCTGTTTTATTTTCTACCAGCTGGCTTGTGCTAGGCAGAGGTGTGTTATTAGGGGACGTCGGGTATGTATTTATCCCAGTTAAGTAAAACATTGACATACTGAGTGAAAAGGGAATGTATCTTATTCTCCTTTACAACTTTAAGCCAGATCATGCTGGCCAGCTATGCTGGGCACTCATAAGTTTAAAAGGTACGGTATGACAATTGATCCCTGAATGCTTAACAGGTGGCATAGCTTTGTTATTAGTCTGAGTCATAGAGGGAAAAGAAACAAGCTTGGGGTACAGAGCAGGAGTTGCATTAGAAAAAGACTAATGTGCACAGCTACCAAAGCTGAGGTTGAAAACCTAAGGTGTGTGCCTGCAAGCATCCCAGGAATTGTGCTGTGCATTGTGCTGCAGGCACACACCTTAGATGTGGACAGTGCTTCTGGGTAACTGCTGTATACTGCAGTGCCAGTGGAAGTACCACAGCTATAGCAGGGTGAAGGGGGCAGCTTCCACATATGTATACGGTTAGGACTGTGAGAGGTCAGTCTGACATGAGTGCAGTACTGGCATTTATTTTAACAGCCATGGCCAATACTGCAGCTGTTTAAATTAAAGTCTTCAGATGTCAGTAGCTACAGAAAGGAGATAGTCAAGCTCCTTGCTATACTCCTGGAGTTATGAGGATTTTTTTTGTTTGTTTGTTTTGGTTCTCAGATTTGGATTGAGTGGACATCATTCTGGGACTTGCCCAGGGTGCCAATTGACCTAGCTATGGCCAATGGCTTTGCAGATTGCAAACTCACTTTTGATTCATGAATATCAGAAGGCTGTGGCTTCTTTTCCCATGCTTTGTGCATTGGTTCATATTTTAATAGTGACACTGCATTACTATATAGAAGGAGTCAGGAAGGAAGGCTATACTCTAGAGGTGCTATCCATCAGATCTGATGTAATACCAGGTTTCCTTATGCCTTATTCATTCATAGTTCTTGAGGATATTAAAAGATCCTATGCAACCTGTCTGGATGAAGATTGGCAATACTTGCTATTCATCATGAAAAACACCCTGAGTTGTGATTGTAGCAAGTTCCATTTGGATCATTTAATTTAGCCAGTCGGCAAATAATTAAATTAAATCAGATGATGAAAAATCTAGCATTTTAACAAGCTATGGATATCTTGAATATTACTAATATTTGACACATTGTATGAATGTATTAATGTAATTATTCATCTAATATCATTAAGTTTTATATTCTACTTCTTGTTTCAGATAAATATACTTTCGATGCATATTTATTCTCAACAGACAATGATATATACAAAGGTAATTTTAAGCTATCTCTATCAATAAACGGAATAGAAATTATACACTGGGATGAGACAAATAAAACGTTCTTGCAGCAGATTGGAGGACTGGAAGAGCTGATGCCATTTCTTAACAGCTTAGTGAAGCTAAATTCTGGAGGAACAATGCAGTTACATGAACGTATCTTTAAAGTAATGTCAGAAGAGACTCACAATGCCCCAGCACCTAATGGTATGGTTTGTTGTCGTACTCTCTTCTCTTTCATTTAAAATGACTTAGTATTGTTGAAAACTTTGTTTAAGAGTGCAACTGTATAAAACAGGGTTGGCATAATGCATTTATGCAATTACTTTGTAGAGTACAACTATAAATATGTAAATAAGGGTCTATGTTACCAAACAGAAAAGTTATTTAAATTAATACAAAAACACCGACACATAAATACTGAACATAAACATTGAAACACCTAAACACCAAAAACTTTCACATCGAATTCTCGTGGTTGGCCAGATCTTACAAACAACAGCGGCTGACATCACCACATTCATTCCATACAGGGCACTCATGAACAAAACCATCTACATACATATAGTCTTATATACCACACTTTAGCTGCTTAGTCTGTTACCAAAAATTCCACTTACATGAAAAACGTAATTTATCAACTTCAGTCTTGTGTGAGGGGCACACCGCCGTAACTATATATACCAACTACAAGATTGCAATACAGTGAGGAAAGGGCAAACTTTCCGATCTTCACTGTACCGCGATCTCATTAAGAACAGGTTGATTAATGGCATTTTTAATGCAAGTCCATTTAGTTAACAGATTTTTCCATAATGCAAGATACACCCGGTTAGGTGATATTCAATTCATGTACATTACTCACCAGCAACCCAGGCTCATGATGTTGCCAAGTATTATTATTCTACAATCAGAATTTCAGTGTTTATTGATTTCACTATTTACACACTTTCCTATTTACGTGTCGATCTTTTAGTGTTTGCTTAAATAGGATTTTGATTTGATAATATAGACCCTGTAAATAATGCTAGTTAAGTTGAGATTTGGATATGATACAGAAAAAATATATTATACAGATTGTTGTAACATTGTGACCTGAAATATTGTGTTTAGGTAGATTTGGAAACTGCTTTTTTCTTTATTTACTTTTATATATGAGACAAAGGTATCTCGAGAAATAAGTCAGCTAGTGAATGCTACCATAAATAAATATATATGGCAGCCATTTGTATAATAATTTAAGCATATCTTTTTATGCCTTGATTGGTTTAATCTACCACAGGTACTAGGGCAAACCTGCATGTGTCTTTGGCAGGAAAGACATTATTCTTGAGTAGTGTTTTGCCATCATCTAGAGTAATGCAGAGATTCAAAAACAAGATAATTGGCTTTAGTAACTGACTATATGCCTGTTGTTATTCCAGGGGGAATCCAGTATGTGTCTACTTGGAATGAGGTGGCTGACAAGCCTTTCTGCTTTGCCAGGGATGATCTGTACCTCTCTTAACAAGGCTTTCACATTTTGGCTAAAGCTTTTGTTGCTCTCACAATCCATTTTTAAACAGAGTCCATCTGATGGACCCTCCAATCTAGTAAATTCTAATTTGGAACACATTAAGGTGGCTTAACTCAATGCCAGATATCTTCACAAAAACACTTGAAACTGAGGTTTTCCTGCAACTTGAACACATTTGTATATGTATAGTTACAGATACCTGGTTTTAGAGCAAACAAAGCGCTCCCTCTATTCCTGAGTATAATGCATATCACGTCTTCAGGCCTACAGGTCATTGTAGGGAGGTATCAGTATTTGTGAGGGGTATTATCACCTCTAAACAGATTCCTTAGGATACCATATTTAACTCCTAGATGTCTAAATCAACATAACTAAGACTGATTGACACATCATAGCTAGTTACAGAATGCCCTCTATGCCCCCTTCTGAGCATAATAGGTGTCTTAACACATTAGCTGAAATTCTGATTAAACCCAACACCTTTTGACTGGGGGACTTCATCTATCCATCAGTAAACTGGCTGACTTACATTGCCAATGGCTGTCATGCACAGTGCTTCCTTAACATTTTAAATACTATCTCTCTTTTTACAAATAATTAACCATTTTACTAGATGCCCCCTATATTTTTTATCTAATTAAAACAAATGTGGCCTCCACCTCATCTTGCACATCTGCATATCTGTCACCATGCCTTGTGAAATCAGACCACTAAACAGTGACCTTTGCCTTTAAAACAGGTGATACTCTGTTCTGATCCTTCTCCAATGGATCTCATTGTTCAAGGTGCTGTCTATGCCTTTGACTGCTACTCACACTTAAATGGGTGTACTGATAAGGCAATTTCTATCAGTGCCAAATGCAATGAGAAATTGAAAAACAAACGTTTATGGTGGAATACCTTTGTAAAATAAATTATATAACAAGACAAAGAAATTGATTAATGTTTATAAGAGGTCTCATTCTACCTACCTTAAAAGCACACTTCAGAAAACTAGTAAATAGCTTAAGGGAACCATTAGGAACTTCAAAGCTGAATATGAACTTAAAAATGGCCACTAAAACCAAAAATAACAACAAATCTTTCTTTAAATGTGTCTAGGAATTAAGAACACACAAAAAACAATGTTCAAAATTAGTCTACACTAATGCACACTTTCACCCAGGGAAATAGCTAATATCCTAGTTGGCAAAATTAGCACAAATTTTATTCCATTCACAGTTATAGCTACTGCACAGATTTCACAGTTGCAGCCACCCACCTTTAATTACTATGGAACAAGTTCTCTCTGCCCTCTCATATCTAAAAATACCACCTCCATGGGGTCTGATAATGTACCAGGTTGCTTGATTACCAGAAAACAACCATTGTAATGCCATTGCACAAGGGTGGCCCAGCCATGAATCCTGCTAACTATAGACCTATTAGTTTCACTAATCTTATAATGTAAAACTACTGGATTCATATCAGTTTGCCTTTACCTCATTCATTTCTTTGAAAAAGTAACCAAAGCAGTGGATATTAGTTATGCAATATTTGCTGCATATTTGCACCTTGTAACAAAAAAATAAATCCTGTTACCCCAGCTATCTGGAATGTTGTAAATAGTTATATGTCATTTGCGAATATCAGCAGGATGCAATTGTGTATGTTACCACTATATTAGAGCTGTGTGTTGTCTGTATATCAAGCTGCTGGTACAGAAATGTGTGTAAAGTACTGAGCTTAAAGGATGTATCCACAGTGTACCCTACTGGAAGAGAACAGAAATGGATATAAACTATTCTACCTGTGTAAATGTATATGCTTTAACAGTGGGAACTAGAACATAGAGGGTTAACTTGCAAAACTTCAAGAAAATAGTTGAAATTATTTTTTTTTATAATTGCTCCATAAAAGTTAGTTTCAATGCAACAAGGAGACATGTTGTCTAAAACTAGGGGGCCTTCTACATTGAGTTGCAAGTGTTTTGTTGTTTTATGACTTCCAGGATCTGCAAACATCTAAGAGACACCTTTATTTGTGTATTTTTCACAGGGAGATGCTAAATGCTACCTCAGTGGTTGTTTTAAGCCTGGGAACTGAAGTCAGCTAACAAAAAGTGATGTCATGCTGCCAGTATCCCAGCAGTAATATTTGACATTAATTTAAGAATTCTCTGAGAAAAATAAATTGTGCATTTTCTATTTTGTCTTTGACCTGGAAACATCCACTCACCACTTCTGCTGCTTGTTATTCTGTAAGTAAATTAACTAGGGTACCATGATTTCTCTTAGATACAGTTAGGAATATATTGAAGTTTAGCTTAGATGTTTTCTTTATTTATTTGATAATGTCATGCAATGTTGTTTTAAATATTTCCTGTGATTGTATTATTAAATATATTTAAACCTATATTTGTGGCTGATATTTGTGAGACACATTTAAGCTCGGAGAGTACTTGCATATTTATTTGGTACCAATGTGCAGGCCACTCCTAATAGCCTTGCTCTTGGTCAGACTACCATTTAGATTAATAGTAACATTACACAGTAAAATAGGACACCCTTTGCTAAGGGCCGTAAAGTAGCTCATAAGTATGGCTGGTGGAATGAAAAGCTACCTTATAGTCTGGGCAGAAGGGGGCATAGCTAGTAAACCTGAGTCAGCCTTTCCCAAGGGGTGTGTGTGTGTGTGTGTGTGTGTGTGTGTGTGTGTGTGTGTGTGTGTGTGTGTGTGTGTGTGTGTGTGTGTGTGTGTGTGTGTGTGTGTGTGTGTGTGTGTGTGTGTGTGTGTGTCAGCTACTTGGGCAGAGATACGAAGCACTGGTTGGACAGAGGGTACTGGAGGTCTTAGCAATGGCCACTCAGCTGAGATCTCAACTCTATAGCTGTGATCTCAGCTGAAAACTCAACTCTATAGCTGTGATCTCAGCTGAGTGGTCTTAGCATTGGCCACTCAGCTGAGATCTCAACTCTATAGCTGTACCAGTGGGGAGTATTACTGGGGATCTGGAGAAAGAGGGAGAAACCACCCCTAGACTGTGATCTCTGTGTGTTCTTAAGGGAAATTACACTTTACTGTTTGTGTACTTGTCGTCCTCCCACTGTGTAAGCCCCTACTGTTGCCAGTGGTGAGGACTGAGACTCCTTAATTACTGGGCCAGTACTGGGGCATCACAGACCTATCCAATGCATTTGATATCATGCCCTTTTTTTAATTTCTCCAAATCGTTTGGGTTTCTAACACCATGATAGGAATGGACCCCATCCCTATGTCAAAGGACAATCAAAGTTCATGAAATTAGTATTGTTTTAATCTTAGATGTCAGCCAGAAGTGCTCTTTGCAGCTCCCGCAATGTGCCCAGTAATGACTCCATCTGCAATTTGTATGGAGTTACATGTATTGGTAACATATCTAAATATGATTGTAGATTGTGTTTTTATAAGACCTGTTGCTCCTACTATTATTGGGATTGTCTGAGTATCTTTCTTCCACATTGCTCTAGTTTCTGCCTGCAAAGCCTGATATTTTATGACTTTGTGTCTCTCTGTACACAAGACACTGTAGTCATTGGGTGTTGCGATTTCAATGATTAATGCTACTTTTGTCTTCTTTTCATGGGCCACTATATCAGGTTTTCTAACATCTGTCTTTTGAACTGTTGGTAATGACTAATCCCATGTGATATAGACGTCATCATTTTCTATGATGCTTTGTGGCTCATGTTTCCAGTGTTTTTCAGCCACTTTAATACCATAATGTTTACACAATTCCCAGTGCAACAGTCCTGCCACATTTTTATGCCTTTCAGTATACAGTCCTTCTGCCATTAGGATATTGCAGCCAGCAATGAGGTGTGCAACTGTTTCCAATTTTGTTTTACAAAACCTTCATTTGTCTGCTTCTCCCGCATGTTCAATGGACTTTGTAAACCAACGTGCACATAGCCCACAATCTTGTGCCGCCAATATTAACCTTTCATCTCTTGGTATGAATTCTCCTCTCATTAACCATTCCTGCATTTGTTCTTGATCAACATGAGGTTCTTCCAGAAGTTTTCTATACTTGCAACATTTTTCACATTTCTAGTCTTCTCATCTGGTCCTTCACCTTATATTCGTTATTTTGTTTTTTGGCACATTCAGTTGCTGCCTGATTTTTTTCTTCTTGTGGTTTGATTTCCATTCCTACTTGACGCCGATATGCTTCTGCTAGCCTAAGCAGGAAAGTCATCTTGGATTTATTCTCCTCATGTTTCAAAACGTTCACTATGTTTCGGTCTTCTGAGGTCAGCAGATATCTGTGGAGTCCCACAATTGCAGATCTATACATGTAATCAATTTCAAGGAGGCCCATCCCTCCTTCAGAATGGGAATATATAATCTTGGTATACAGTACTTTTTCTAAATCATTTGGTGAGCATGAAGCATCCTTGTTGTTTTCCTATCTAATCTATCCAACACATTTTAGAGCCAGTCAATCACTCCAAAACTGTAATTTAGGAGAGAAAGAGCAAATTGGTTTATTGCTTGGATTTTGTTCCTAGATGTCAACACTGTTTTCAGGGTTAATTTAAGTCTTCCAAAGTATTCCTTACTAAGTTTTATTCACATTTGTTCATGTTTTATTGCTCATCTTTCATCAGTTCCTAAATATTTATATACTCCCTCTTGCTCAAGTTCTTTTATATCACATTCTTGTCCCAAACTGATGTTTTCTTGGGGCTGCAGCTTTCGTGTTTTAAAGGTTGCTTTTGCATATTTATCAAGAGCAAATGACATTCTTATATCATCTGAAAAAGTTTTGACAACTTGTCGTTATGCTTTCAGTTCCTCATCTGATGAGCTATACAGTATTAAATCATCAACAAAGAGAAGATGAGAAGTTTTGTTTTCTAGGAGCCAAATTAAAGCCATAGCCTAAGCTGTTAAGTAGACAGCTTAATGGATTAAGGGTAAAGCAGAACAGCAGCAGTGACAGAGAGTCACCCTGAAATGCCCTTCTTTGAATTTTTATCCCTGGGATAATAATTTCTTCTTTATCATGGCTTAAAGTCATTTAGCACTGTTTCATGTCACTGTAATGTAGTAGATCAGTATAGGGTGTATCTTATACATTTTTAATCACTCTTTTATCCATGAATGTGGGATACTATCAAATGCTTTTTGCAGTCAATCCATGCAATATTTAGATTCTTCCCCTTTTTACAGTTCTCTGTTATGTCTTTATTTAACAACAAATGATCCTTTGTTCCATATGACTTTCTTTTATTGCCCTTTTGTTCTATTGCCATAATTGAGTTTTCTTCTAAATGACTATAAACTCTGTCAACATCAATTCCAGTGTAAAGTTTATATGTAGTCGAAAGGCAAGTTATTGGCCTATAATTTTTAAAGTACCTTGCAGGTTCACTCTTAAGTAGGAGCATTGCTTTTCCTGTTGTTAGCCAGGATGGTGTCTGTTTGGGTTGCTCATATAAATAGTTCTTACCCATGGCTAAATCTTCATGCAAAGATGTTAATACTTTTAATCACATGTTAGGTACTGCATCTGGGCCTGGGATTTTCCAATTAGAGACTTTTCTTAACTTTGTTTCAATCTCTCTGGCTGTTACGTCATCCCATTTCATATCCTGTACCTTTAAGCTTCTTATTCTTTCTTTTACTTCTTCTATCCATTTAGCAACTTTGTTATGTTCCACAGGATCTTCATAGATACTTCTCCAAAATGTATATATTTCTTCTTTTTTGGTGGCCTTTCAATGCCTTGTACCTTATTTCCCAGTTCTCTATAAAACCTTTTTTGGGTCATCAATAACTTTCTTATTTTGTACTTTTCCTTTATATTTCTGTGTGTATCTTCTAAGTTTTTCTGCCTGTGCTGAGATTTTTAGTTCGTTATTTGTGGTAGTGCATGATAGATCCTGAAATGTTGTAATACTGCGCATTGCTTTAATCATATCTATCTTTCTAGGTATTTTTGTTGATCTGTTCCCTCTTATATACTCATCTAACAGTGACACTTCTTGTCTTAATTGCTTTATAGTTTTCTCTATTTGATACTTCCATGATGGTATTCGATTTCTCCCCTTCCTTTCCCTCACTACACTGTGTTCTTGTGGTATAACTTTATCAGTTATTAATTTAGCTGCACAGTAATATATCCTGTTTACTTCTGTTATATTGCATGGATCTCTATGGACAGTCTTAGTTACTGTGTTCATTTGTTTTATCAAAATTCTGACGTTTTGGGTTTTATTGACCTTCTGCAGTCTATTTCTTTCATTGATCTTAATTTGTCTATCTATCTCTACTAAATCAAGCAACTCTTCTCTTAGCTCTTTTTCTTCTAAACACATTTTCCCCATTTCCTGCAGGCATTCTATAGAAAGTTCTATTGCATCTTCATGTGGTACATTCTCTTCAATTTCATCCATGGAGGAATTATTGATAGGCCTGTAAATATGAAACATAAACCCTTATGTTGTGCGGTAGTTAGCTAACTGTCTGACAGAATCCATGTGGTTAGATCTCCACTAGAGTCAAAGAAGTCTTAGTTCACCTTTATCCATATATCCACAGACCAGTTATTGAATATATTGCACCTTTTGCTGTATTCGTCTAAACATATCACTCAACTTGAAAGACTTCATGGAATCATGACTAAAAAGATTAGTGCCTCAAAAATATTAGTTTTTTAGTATAGACTGTCAGCCCTTTCTCTGTACTCAGACTCCTTCATGGAGATCTGAGTCTAGCCTTTCAATCCATGCAAGATCCAGTCCTCATAGACTCTTACAGACTCCTTCATGGAGATATGTGTCTAGCCTTTCAATTCATGCAAGATCCAGTCCTCATAGACTCTTACAGACTCCTTCATGGAAATCTGACTCTAGCCTTTCAATCCATGCAAGATCCAGTCCTCATAGACTCTTACAGACTCCTTCATGGAGATCTGAGTCTAGCCTTTCAATCCATGTAAGATCCAGTCCTCATAGACTCTTACAGACTCCTTCATGGAGATCTGAGTCTAGCCTTTGAATCCATGCAAGATCCAGTCCTCATAGACTCTTACAGACTCCTTCATGGAGATCTGAGTCTAGCCTTTCAATCCATGCAAGATCCAGTCCTCATAGACTCTTACAGACTCCTTCATGGAGATCTGAGTCTAGCCTTTCAATCCATGCAAGATCCAGTCCTCATTGACCTCCTATTCCTTCATAGAACAATGGTACCTAGAATCACAGGTTAAAAGAATGAAACCTTCATCAGCAGATAAATGACACATTGGTGTGATGGATTCATATCTCAGTGTATCCCTCACCTCGGGAACAAACTTGCACTACTAGACAAGCAGAGTAGCATGTTTGCCACCTTCAAAGTAAAACTAGAAAACTGAATTGGCAGTCTCAAATTCTGTCCAGTCTATTCTTTATTCCCTTCTTTGAGGCTGGAAAGGTTTTAGCTAGGCTTGTAGTGGTCTTCATTCATTTACCCAGACCAGGATTGACAGACAAGCTGCACAGTAAATAGAGTTATACTAACTAAATCAAACCTAACTTGCTATCCTATCCATTCCTATGCTTTGTTTCTAACTCCCTATCCTAACCAATCTCATACCTTGTCTTTTAACTCTTCTATAGCAACCTGTTACCCTAGTCATTCCAAGCACATGTTTTTAAACCTTCTGCATCTAATTTCCAATAACTCCCCTTCTTAACTAACCACCTTTTTTCTCCTGGTTGTCATTTATGAAACAAATGTAAAATAAAATAAATAAATCTATCTAGGTATCATGCCATTCTATACTCTCACAACCTGTCCAATCATTTCTGTACATATTTCATACTATAAACCTATAAATATCTTAAACTTCAATGTAACCATGTATATATATATATATATATATATATATATATATATATATATATATATATATATAAAATCACCTTTTAAAATTTTACATTTTTTTCAATATAACCATGAATAGTGATTGTCATCTTTTGTACATATGGAGCTTTTCTCCCCAGGCCTCCGCTGAAAATGGACATGTATCCAGTCGGACTCTCCCAGTTATCAAATGTAAAATAAATAAAAAATAAAACAATAGAGCTCACTTAGGCTGGAGTCAGCCGTGTGCAGAATGGCACAGAGCAATTCTGATTCACAGACTCTTGTTGCGTTTGTTGCCCTACAGTGCAGTGAGTGCAAATGTACAACCAAAAGTATATGCAAATGAAACATGGTAGAGAAATGTGGGCCTACTTATATATGAATGTATGCAGGTTAAAAATAATTACAGTTCATAGTCCAGTTTAGGGGAAGTTTTGCATCAGTGTGCATTTGATTTTAAAAAGGGTAAAGCATGCTGAAAATGTCAGAGTTGCAGCAGAAATGTTTGTAGCAGTGACAGCAGCATAATTCATGAATCAGCATAGCCTAGTTCTTACTGCCACTGCCTCCTGCTGGTGTGTGTGAGGTGGTAACCAGCACCAACAGTAACGTTGCTATCAGTAGGTGGAATACCAACATTTCACCAGTCAGGAGACCACTAATGACTTTGTAATACTGATAGGTCATCATATATCTTGGCTGATGTTCACATACATAGAATGTATAGTAATGCCTGGGCTTCCCATACCTGTGGAGATCCTTGTATGTATAACTCTTTCTATTTGAGGTACAGGCATTTCTTCTGAGACCAACTTAGGGCAAAATGATTTCACATTTCTCCTTGATATAATGTTTCTAAATGTTGAAGATCATATTTTATGTTTCCCAACAAAGCACAGGAGAAAGCTATCACAGTGCATACCTTCTATGGCATCACCCATCTTACTGAGGTAATAGGTGCCATAAATCCATGGCACACAACTCACAATAAAGGCCCCACCATTTCCATAGTCTTAAAGGTATGTGAACAGGAAGAGCTATCACTCTGTGAGTTGTCAGGTAGTGTGTGATGTGCATGTAGTCATAATAATGTCCACCCAACACCTGGACAGTTCACATGATTCACATATGTGGCATAAATCTCAACTATATCACTGCTTCATGAATACTGACCTCCTTAAAAGGGCTATCTATTTATTTATGTATTTACATTTGTTTACCAGGGTAGAGCACTGATGGAGCATGACCAGTTTTAGGCCCAGCCAGGTTTGTACTGAACATTACAATGGAGTACAATTAGTACAACACAATCAGAAAATACAGTACAAATGTAAAGTAAACAGTTGTACAGCAATGAGCTCTAGTGTGTTATAGATAAATTCTCTATGACACCAATGTATTTTATCAAAAAGCCATGGTATAATCAGAGGTAAAGCGGGAATCACCAATGAAATGTTATTTATACTACAAGGGGAAATTTGGCCAGGGCATCAAGGAACTTCCTGTACTCTTTGCAGCTGCCAGGTAGTGCCAGTGGACTCCTACAGCAGCAAGGAAGAGGCCTCAGGGAAGCAGCATGGAGGAGGAGAGAAAAGTTATGGAGAGGTTGGAGGTGGAAAATAAGAAATTGGAGAACAATTTGTTCAATGTGGAGTACTAGAATGCATATAAAGATTCCTGTGTAATGGATTATGCAAATGAGCAGTGTTTAACTGTGTCAATGCAGAATGAAGTAATCAAATCTGTTGGAGTAGTGCAGATAACAGAACTGGCTTTGGGAGGACTTGCAGGTGCAATTCTGTTGACAGTAACTGAGCAGGATGATGCAGGAGACAGTTCCTTTTGTTTCATGGTGGGTTGAGATGGCAGATGACTTTTTCAGATGTGCTGAGGATGATAATATAGAGAAGGAACCAGGTGATGTGGCAGCAGATTATGCAGCAGTGACAGAAAGTCAGAGAGGGACGGAGCAACAAACTGAGGTGTCTAGTGGCAGCAGAGAACAGGGTAATTAAAACCCACGAAGCAGTGACAGCAGGCAAAAAGAGAGTAGCAAAAAACTAAGTAAAACTGATTTTAAAAAGAAGAGAAGACCAACTGTGATAATAAGAACAAAAATGACAATCTGATAAATACATATTATTATGTATGGGACAATTTGGTAACTGTTCTAGGTTTTAAAACTCAAGAAAGAAGAGACATTTTCTGACTTAACATTTGAAACTGATGGATTGATGATAACTTTTCAAGAGCTGTGCAGCAAAGAGAAGGATGTTTATCCATGAAACAATTACTTGTTTTCTAGAAGTAATTTAAATATTAAAAAAATATTACTTTGCGGTTTAGAACTAATAAACTGGATAAAGAAGATGTTAAGAAATGTATGCAAGGTCTGTGTGAAACTGTTGATAACACTGTGGAAGTCAGAGATGAGATGTTTTGAAATGTGAAAAAACACGGTGAAACACTTACCAATCATTATTTTTGTGGCTGGTCATAGATGGACATTAAGCTATACTGGTCAGTCTAAATCGTGTTTATTTTCTGGGGACTTTTCTTATTTAATTACTGATTGTGACAAGATATAATGTCACCAGTGTGGGAAGAAAGGACATACAGCAAAAAGATGTGTGACTGAATGAAGGTTGTGTAAAAAAGAGGATACTTTTGGATATATTGTTAAGAGCAAACCGTAAACAATGACAGGGAAAGAGAAGACAACATTAACGAGGAAGGACAACAAGAGGCTGGGGGAGTTGATGAAGATGAAGAAGAAGAAAATGTAAAAGAAAAAATATGGATGGTAAAAAGGATGAGAGAGATTGCATGAAGAAGAGAAGCTAGGAGAAGGGATTGGCACCAATATTTTTTGAAGTTCTAGGCAGGGAAAATCTGATTCTGACAATCAAGGATTATTTGTATAGAAACCCAGGAAATATTTAGTAAGGGAAAGAGTGCCAATAAGAAAATGAAAGTTTTAAATATTTACCTAAAATTGAAAAAGAAGGAAAATCAAAAATTTTACAGTACTTTCAGTAAATGTGAACAGTATTATTACTACTGTAAGAAAGACAGAGATGCTGGAACGGCGCGCTAAATGTCATGTGCATGTTGGTTTGTTAGCATAAGCAAGATTCCTAACCAGTAAAGAAAAACTACAAACAGAAAAACTGTGATGTAGAAATGCAATATGGAGCTTATGAACGGAAACTTGTTCTGCAGGGGCTGTGTTGTGTGAAAAGAGTGGAAATACTGCACGTAACATTGGTGAGGATGGGAAGGTCATCTGCTGTGCGTGTGAGATGGAGAGAACATGTTTATGGAATTATAGCTTTATAGCACATATAACTAGCAGGGAAAGAGAATCTGTCTCATCAAATATTAGACTGTGGTGGTTAACATGAAATTTATACTTGCAGAGGACTTTAGTTGTGATTTAAGGGGAAGACATAAAAAGAAAGGGAAAGATGTAAAAACACAGGAAGTGATAAAATGTGGTAAATTAGCTGTGTGGAACAAAAATCAATGGAGACACTTGGATCTGAAATTGATTATTTTGTATTATCGGAAGACTTGAGGGTAGCAGATGGTGATATAATTGTGAATGACTTTTCAGACTATTTAGAAATATGGATGGAGGTGATGAAAGAATAGGAGTTATTAAAATGGGAAACAAATAAAAAGAATAAATGACAATACCAGTTCTTTTTCTTTTGTCATGACAGGATGATATAGGCAATTTATGTTAAATGTCTGTATAATGTTTTTCATTTTCTTTCGTTGTATACTGTTTTTTTGTCATTGTTGTTAACATTTAAATCTGAAAATGCAATAAAATATAAGCTGGAAAAAAAATAAAAAGAATGAGAAAGCATGGGATGAAACTGGAGAGTGGGAAGTATTGCAGTTATGGAAGGATCATATAACCATGAATGACTTTTATAAAAACTGGTGTGAGTGGTGGATTGAACTTAAAATTAAGTATAAAAAGTGTTTTTTTTTTCAGTATCAGGATAATGTAAGAAAGGAAGACAAAGTGAAATATAGGAAAATGTATAGAAATGTATTAGAGAATTTAGAGAATAATGGAAGAGACCATTATGATATGGAAAAAGAAATACATGAAAGAAATCGAGGAAAAAATAAAGTATGACTGTTTTGGCAGAAATATTATTTACAAGGGAGAAGGTTCTGCATATCTGAATAAAATAGTAAAGGGGGATATTAGTACAATGATACTTAATGTCATAAAGTTTATGTTTTGGTTGCTCAAGGCTCATGTCTGTGGTCTCATCATGTTTGAGAGTGCACTTTAGTATGATCCTACACAGCCTGCAGACTCTTTTTATATGATGTATGCTATATAACATGTTGGTGAGGAAATAGTCTGAGCAGCCCTAGGCAACTGGTACTATCAAACCCTAAGAATGTATGGCCAGCAATGACAGTCCATCAACACCATTGTCTGACGAAAGTGTGGTGGAACAGCTGCAACTGGCAGCCATTCAGCTATACCCACAGACAGCAAAAGGCACAGTACATGACAGCAAAGGGAAAGCTGTGATGTCTAGTCCAGGCCTATGGACCTTGACCCACACAAAGTGACAGTTCAATGTTCACTGAACAAACAATGCATGCTATGATGTCTAGTCCTGGCCTATGGACCGTGACCTATACAAAGAGGCAGTGCAATGTTCACTGAACAAACAATGCATGCTATGATGTCTAGTCCTGGCCTATTGACCCTGACCCACACAAAGTGACAGTTCAATGTTCACTGAACAAACAATGCATGCTATGATGTCTAGTTCTGGCCTATGGACCCTGACCCACACAAAGTGACAGTGCAATGTTCACTGAACAAACAATGCATGCTATGATGTCTAGTCCTGGCCTATGGACCCTGACCCACACAAAGTTACAGTTCAATGTTCACCGAACAAACAATGCATGCTATGATGTCTAGTCCTGGCCTATGGACCGAGACCCAAATAAAGAGACAGTGCAATGTTCACTGAACAAACAATGCATGCTGTGTCAGTATCATGCTACTGCCAACCTATGGTTGAACCATACTGTGCATCAGAAATTCTGACATCCACCATACTGGCAGGATGGTGCCCCCTGCTTCACCTTACACTTAACCCTACCCTAGTCATAACAATCCTATACAATGCCAAAACCTACAGAATATCTCAAGCTTTTGACATTAATGTATCAAACCTACACTTACCTCACACACCAACATTTGATATTCCATTTGTGCAAAATTTTAACATTTTAATGAATGGAACAATCAACCACTATTCACAGTCATTCACACCACTGATCAACAGCTGATTCAATGGTGTGAGTGACACACACACACACACACACACACACACACACACACACACATATATATATATATATATATATATATATATATATATATATATATATATATATATATAGATTCACTTTACAATCTCAAAATACTGAAATTAGGAATTTCAGTATCTCGAGATGAAAGTGTCAAAAGTACAATAGATCGAAACCTCAAAAAACCGAACATCAAAATACTGAAACTTCATAATATCGAATTTTCAGTATATGACACTTTGTGTTTAAACACACCCTCCACCATAGAAAAAAATACACATACAACACCTTCCTCCCCACACTACAGCAAACCAGTACAATACACAAACCAAACCCACCTAATCTATGTATAAGCAGGGGGGCCAAGCCCCCTGCATCCCCCTTGTGGTGGGCTGTGCCCCCCACACCCTCGCTACTTATATATACAAACTCTGAGGTTGTACTAAAAAGAATAAGAATCAAACCCACTGCTACACACTCTACACTTCCATTACACAAACACACATTACATATGTACAAACATCACCACTTTCAACACTTACCCACTTACACTCTTACCTACCTACCCTAATCTACACCTAAAACTTCCTAAAACACTCAAATAATACCAAATCCCTACCCAAAACCCTTAAACAAAGCAGACTTGCCTGAATCTCTAATTATAACCACACAAAGGCAGCCATCCCTATATCCCAGACCACACTGCACCTTAAAAACACAGTAAACCACAACCACGGATTTGACAATTTCACATTCGATCAAATGCAGTTTCAAATAACTGCACTTTTGACACTTTCGCCTCGAGATACTGGAATTCGAGATTTCAGTATTTTGAGATTGTAAAGTGAACCTATATATATATATATATATATATATGGTTTACTATCAAAATGTCACATGTCAGTTATGCAGCTTTAAAAGCCGAAATGCAATTTTCCAAGTGGTGAAATTGTAAGCCGAAAAATGACAAATCCACAAGAGCGAATTCTAACGTGCATTCGCTTCTGTGGATTTGTTTTTGAACAGAGATCACAATATAGTGGGGATCAGGAAATTTACCCTTTCCTTCACTGTAGTGCGATCTCAGAGCTTGTAGATATATATATATATATATATATATATATATATATATATATATATATATATATATATATATATATATATAGGTGTGGGAGCACAGGGGGACTTGCCCCCATAGAAAAACCTGTTTTGAATGGTGCCAGATGTCGAGGTGAATTAGAAAAAATCGAATTGTTGACATTTTTTGGTTTATTTTGATCAGTGCTGTCATAAATTTCAACAATGTTTTTCGAGTAAATAATTACTCGCAAAAACAATGTCAACATTTTGACAGTAAACCTTTATATATATATATATATATATATATATATATATATATATATATATATATATATATATATATATATATATATGTGTGTGTGTGTGTGTGTGTGTGTGCATGTGTGTGCGTATCTGTAGACATACACATAGTATTACATATATGTAGAAGATACGAGTTTTCTGCATACTCCTATCTCACAATAAAGATGTGACATCATGTTTATATTTTTGCATTATTTGTCACTGTCAGATTTTTAAATATGCCTCTAAGTAGGATCCTGCAGTCCTACTGTAAATGGGAATAGTTATATGTTATTCATTACTCAGACTTTATACTAATTATATGTCCAGACGTTTGGCAGACGGATTTACTTTTCAAGAGGCTTTGTCCAGATTATCAATGCCTGTTGGATAAGGTGTATGATTTGAAGACTAAGACAGGCTTGAACTAAGCTGCATATTGCATATGCTGTTTTAAAAGACAATAAATCCTCCTAGTGGGTATCAGGTGTGCAGCTGGAGCAGAAAAGAGTGGTCGCTCAGAAGCAAAATTGGAAAATATTAATTTCAGTATGGTGGTTGATAACTGCACTGATCTCAGCCTACCTTTGCAATAATAATGTTTGGCTAGGCTTATAAAGGCCCTAGGGCCAATAGCCTTGTACCTACCTATGAACCTATGACCTATGACAAATAAATGGCGAGGTTATGCATTTATTACATATATGATAAGAAAATGTGTGTAACTATTACAATTGCTCTATGCATTTCAGGCTGAACATGTATTTAAATATATTCAATTCTGATAGCGCAGCTCCACTTTGAAAAAGAAAAGCAGATACATAATAATAAATCATTAATCACGCTTTGAGACTGCAGTTATGAAAGTAGCAGTTTATTATTGCAAACATTGGAAAACAGGACTGTTAATTAAAGGTACTGAGATTCAATAAGTAAGGAAATTTCAAAATTTGGTGCTTTCACTGAGGAAACAATTCAAAGGACTCAGAAAGATCCCCAGAGCTTGCATTAAGGGCTGCAGTAAAAAGCTCTGTTTCCATGACGTGGTGTTATCAGGTTTAGAGACACTTTAGCCACAATGGAAAGAGACCTCATGATCTACTAATTTGCATGTCACTGAATTGCCATTAACTTCTGCAAGTGCTAATCAGCACATCATGCCATAGTTAAGAGTGGTGGCGCGCGCGCACACACACACACACACACACACACACACACACACACACACACACACACACACACACACACACACACACACACACACACACACACACACACACACAAACACACAAACAAAACACAAATCCCATACTTCTACCTGCGTTGTCAGAATATTCCCTATGTCTCCTTTCTTCATACCCTGGTAAATCATGTATGACTATAGTCAGTTATTGATGGCAGACATTAGTGTTCATATCCTTCATAAATGCTCGTGCAAAATCTGATATTTTAGTAGCAAGTACATATTTTGTAGTTCCAGGAACCTGCCTAAGCACCTGACTCAATTTGAGTGACCACAACATTTTCTCACCAAGAAAATTTATAGACTAAATCACAAATGCTAGTGTAACCACCTCATAGCCTTATCCTGCTTCTCAATGTCCGACGGGCTGCTAAAGGAACATCTCTGCTTCATACACAGTGCTTCTACCGACACCATCCTTGCAGAACATTGTACATATCTGTAAGTCTAACAGTGCCAGAAATCCCCACTCTAGAGACCTCAATCTCTAACATGCTGGAAGGATAGCTATGTCTCACAGAGACTACTATACTATCTTCCTCTCCATGTGAAGTGTTATTTAAGCACAACCTGGAGCCATAGATGGGAAACCATAAGCTCACCCCTGGTTTCACACTCTTGTCCCTTATGAGCAGGGGAACATGTAAATACCTGCTCTAGGTGTTCTTATACAATATTAAAGGATTATCTCACCTGGGTTATATATGACTTCCACAAAATACAGGGGTCTTGGTATTAAACTACTAAGGCTAGAAACTCAGTGGGAATGCATGGCTAGGATGCTAAAGATCCTCACAGACCAATGGCCTAGTAGGTACCTACGAACCTATGGCTTTCTAAGTTTGTGTGAAAAATAATTAAAATCTGTTCCTGTGTCTTTGTTCCACCATTAATTTTGGCTTTATCTGGATGAGGTTGAGAGTTATGTTTTATGTTCCTTGTCACTCTCACCCATCACTCATGAACCATTGCAGTCATGGAATCATGACAAAGATCCTCACAATATGTTAAGAAAAATCCTTAACATAGTTAGTGTACTGGATTAATACTGATGTCTCGTGTGCCAGTAGTACAGCATTCAAAGCTGTTTTCCCTTTTATAATTTACTTTCTTTTCAAGTTATATTTATTATTTAATTTCTGGCATCTAGTGGTGGTGCAGAGTGCTAATATCTAAGGTGGGAGGGTGTAGGGTTGGTATCCATTTTAATGCCTTTAATGCAAGCTATTTATAGTATCCCTTGAATTTAGTGACTTCCCCACTTCATGTTTCTTTTTTTGTGTATAGAGTATCCCTGGTGTTTAGTGCCCCCCCCCACCCTTGTTATGTGTAAGTGTCATAAAGTTATGAGATGTAAGTGCAATTCCTGGTATCTGGTGCTCCCTCTGACTCAAGTTATTTGTAAGTGCCATTAAGACATGAGATAAAAGTATAATCCTTGGTGGCTAATATGCCTCCCATCAAACATCTTCAAAGTTATCTCTGATGTCTAGTATTCCCCCAACCCATGTCTTCAAAGTTATTTCCTGGTTTCTAGTAGTCCCTCTAATAAATGTTAGGTTTAAATGCCATTAAGGCATGAGAAGACAATGTTATTCCTTGTTTATTAGTGATTCCACCCCTCCTAAGTGCCACTGAAGTACTATGATTGAAAGTTATCCTTGGTAGTTAGTATACCCCCCCAACCAAATGTTGCATGCTTTGCTCATTAGTCTAGGAGTGTGTGGAAATATACAAGTCCCCCCCACACACATTCACACTTTCTTACAATCATTCCATACAAACACACATGCACACACATGCACACACACACACACACACACACACACACACACACACACACACACACACACACACACACACACACACACATACACACATGCACCTCCCACCTGATTGCAGTCACAGCCACACACACCAATTCACCTATACACACACACACAACACGCACAACAAACACACACATACACACACACACACACACACACACACACACACACACACACACACACACACACACACACACGCACGCATGTCTAACCTACCACCCCACTCACTAAACCCCTGACTATGACCTCCTAGGTAGTCACACACTCACACATACATGTATATCCCCTAACATACACACATGCATATAACCCCTAACACCACTTGACCATTAAACTCCTCAGCACTTACCTCTACCCATGCTGGAGAAACTGGCTAAAAGGCATTGTTCATTACCATGATTGGCCAGGAGTCTCTAAATCATTTCTCTGTATAAAAGCCTTACAGCAGCTAGCTCCAAGAGAGAGAGAGAGAGCGAGCGCATGCCTAATTAACATAAGCTTCTCCCCAGAATGTCTCATTAGCATCATGTACTGCCACAGAGGCAGTTCAGTACAGTCTTATAGATCTTCGTACAAAAGCACTGTGATATGGCTGTCTCTGAATACAAACGTTTTATTGCAACCTGTGCATCTTATGTACACCCTATGACACCATTTTTTAATTTGACTCAATCTTCGTCACGATTTCCTAAATAAATGATATAGATTTGTATCAGATCTCAGGGATCATAATGCTTCTCACTGTCCCTGCCTCTGTTTACAGGTCCTACCAGGGTTGCCCTTCTGCTGTAGTTTATGAATTAAAGAGATTAATAAGAAATGCCGCTCCTTGTGGCTTCTACAAGGACATAGTAAAATATATGGAACTGTATGCGTAGTGGTAATTGTTTGAAACCTCAGTGATAAAGTTCCAGAATGCATGAGACGTGTTTAAAGTTTTTTACCAATGGGTAGAAAGATGTTAGCTGCCAGTAAACCTGGGTAGATAGTGTCTTCATTTATAAATGAATGGCAGAATGGATCATCTAGACCATCCCTTTGCTGCTGTTGTATCTCCATACTTTTATATATACATGCTCGTGTCAAAGCAGTTTTCTATAAATATTTAAATCTTGTATCTGAAAAAGCATAAGACATGATAGGTTGTGAAGAAATAAATGATCTCACAGAATTCAAAAGTAAACACATTTGTAAACTTATTCTGTCCATAAATCTCATTTACTGCTCTATTATGAATATTGTCTAGTTTGGCCTGAAGGCTGAAAACAAATATGATACACTCTGTTTAACTACTTCTGAGCATTCTCAAAAAACTATTAGCATTTGTGCTGTATGCTCTTCAATCACCTTACCATTTCTGATGTAGTGCAATCTGTAAATCTGTTCATATGTCTAGCAGACAGTCAGTAAAAAATAATCACTCGTCATTGAACTACCTTCCTTCTGCCTTCACATTGTGTCCTTCTGCAAAAAAATTCATTTTTTGTTTAGCAAATGCTTTTTGTTCAATTGCAGAGATTTATTCCAATTCTACCATGTGTTCCACTCCTACTTTCCCCAGGGGTGTACATCATATGATCCATTACTCTTAAATCTCAAGGTTTCTGTTGCAGCTCCTCTGTCAGTTTGATTTCATCCAATGCTTTTGTGAAGAACTACATTTCTGATGTTATTTTCCATATTCGTGCTGCAAAGTAAGCAGACTTTTACAGAATTATTACAGGCAAGATTATACAGGCATTTTTTTTTCTATGACAAATCTGCAAGAAATTATTCTGGCCAAAAGGAAGGGAAAAGAGTCAGACATAAAAATGTAGCTTTGGTAATAAAATCCAGATTCAAGGTAGAGGGTTAGGATGTTCTGGTTCTCGTAAATCATACTATGTACAAAGTGCTGCAAGAATCAGACTACATTTGATGAAACTGCCTGAAGTCCAAGTGTAATTAGACATTTCATAGTAAATGTAACGGAGTTAGTGACAGCTCACTTGGCTGCATAAGATTCAATGGCACTTATTGAAAAGAAAAGGGGTCTTTATTACAACATAACCACAGCATCACAAGTCTGGTATTTCAGCACCAGCAGCACACTTTTCACAAATCCATGCCAGATTATTACATTCACCACTTAACCATTTTGTAATGCCTCCTTCTCTCCTTTCACTTTTTATTATCTAGAACTTCCCCAAACCTCCCCTTTCATGTCAAATGGCCAAAACATCAATCCTGTCTAACCTCACTGCATGTTCTTTTCTTAAAGATTCAATTATTAATTCTTTTAGCATGGAAAGACATACTGAATCATTTATTTCACCTTACAGTCAATAAACATGCACCCTTTGTCTTGTTTATGTTTATATTTAAATTTTCATTTGGTAGGGATTTTCTGTGAGAAACTTTCCTAAAGAAATTCCATATACTTAAATCCTTTCTGCACCTTAAATTATTGTCGAGAATACTCTGGCTCATCCTTCAAAACTATTCCAACTATTTATAATATAAAAGTTTTCTGAAATTTTACTATACCAGTTCTTTCTATTTCTATAATCCTTCTTAATCTCCCTCTTCTGAAACTGCACTTTTTTCTGCATTCATCCTTTAATTCTTCTTTATCCATTGTCATTATATTCCTAAATTCCACCTCAGCCACAAATACTTCACAGCTTATACATATCAAAATATATTATAATAATCCACCACCTTCATAAATAATACTAAAGATTTTCCTTAAATGAAATGAATTAAGGTCTGACCATAAGCTAATCACCCTTGACATCCACATCCCTCCCCCACCCCACCCCCAATAAGGAAACCTCCGTAAAAAACTTCTCCAAAGCCAAGTTCATGCTACTCAAGTCAGAAGTGACAAATTTCATGACACCCATGCAGAAGGGAACTGAAAGTTCGACTGCCGAATCCTACACTAAGGCACTGTATGAGCACATCCATTTGTGCATGAATTGGGCCATCGCAAATAGAACCAAGACTCTCTCCTCCAAAAAAAGGAAGCCACTCTGGTGGTCACCTGCCATAAACAAACTTTACAACTAAAGGAAGAAAAAGTTGTAGAAAAGAGGAAGATCCCAGGATGCAAAAAACTCCCTTACTAGCCTCAGTAGGAAGCTGAGATCCCTCATAAAATCCTCCAAAGCTAGTTACGAAAATAAAATTGCCAAAGATTCCAAAGACAACCACAAGTCATTCTATAACTATGTCAAGAATCTAAATGGCAATGCTCTGAGCTACAACAGAATGGCATTAAATATACTGATCCCAAGGATATTGCCAATATCCTGACAGATCAATTCAGTGCCAACTTTGACCCCCTCTCACCCCGTAAAGGGCCCATCTCAATACCGAAAGACTGCCAAATTCTGGTAATAATGGCCACACAGGTAAAAAACGCACTCTCCAAGAATAAGAATACAGCATCCATGAGACCAGATGACATCCCGGGCTTGTGTATTACATGAACTACAAAATGAACTGGCACCTCACCTAAGTGTCATGTTTGATCATAGCCTCACCTCAGGCTTCGTGCCCACTTCGTGATGCACAGCTACAGTTATCCCACTCCACAAGGAGGGATCCACCTCCTGGGAACTACCGCCCCATCACTCTGATGAGCCTGATCTGCAAGGCCATGGTACATATTTTATTTATTTATTTTTATTTTACATTTGTTGACCGGGCTAGTCTAGCTGGATGCATGTCCATTTTCAGTAGAGTCCCGGGGAGAAAAGCTCCATGTTGAGTACAACAAGCCATTAACAAATGATATACAAAATAACAATATAGAATAAAAAACACCAAAATTAAGTACAATCATGAAAAAGTATACAGAAGGATACAGCAAAATAGAGTCAAGGAGGAAGTATCAATTAGTTGTATACAAAAACAGAGCATAACATTTTTTTTTTTTTTTTTTTTTTTTTTTTTTTTTTAGGCATGGCCAGAGCAATAAACATAGATGAACTATTTATATCTATGTGAAGACTTCAGTAAAAAGTTACATCCTGAGCAGAGTTAGAAGAGAAGGTTATTTAAAGCAGGAGGTTGTAGGTGGGAGGAAGCAGCAGTTAGTCAGGGACAGAACAGGAGCATAACCAGTGAGTCATGAGATGAAGCTTAAGCTTCTTTTTGAAAAGAGTATGAGAGCAGAGAGTTGTAAGTTCAGAGGGAAGAGCATTCCAAAGTCTACCAATGGAATTGCAGCAGAGGGAGTCTCCTGCCAAACTGTTGGATCTGCAGGTGTTAATCAGAAGTTTGTTAGAAGAGCGTAGGTTTTTTGGATTTTGGTAGAGGGTAAGGAGGCTTGCAAGAATAGGAGTATTGGAGGATTGGTGTAGGGTTTTGTGGGCAATTGTAAGCTGAGAAAAGTGGAGATGGTGTAGAAACTCTAACCAATCAAGTTGTTTAAGATTTAGACAGTGATGAGTTCGAAAAGGAGAGGCAGCAGCAAATCTGGCAATATTATTATAGGATACAGTCAGCTTGTTAATGTTGGCTTTAGAAAGGTTTGTATAAATGGGTGAGGCATAGAGTAATGTAGAGATGAGATGTGTTCTGGCTATAGCAGTCCTGGTTGTTGGAGTAAGAAAGGGCTTGATTCTATAGAGGGATCCAAGTTTCTTGTTGATTGTTTTTATTGTACTGTTAATATGTGTGTCAAAGTTGAGGTTGTTGTCTATAGTTATTCCTAGGAGTTTGGTTGTGAGGTCTGGAGAGATAACAGTACCATCGTTAGATGCAAATGTAAAATGGATGGGGGTGGACTTACGGGTTGGGGAGAAGAGTAGAAGTTTAGTTTTCTTTGGATTTAGAAGGAGGCAACGTTTTGTAAACCATTGTTCAATAGTATTAAATGCATTCTGGGTGATGTTCTGCAGGTCGATTTGAGAAGTAGCTGAGCAGATAATAGTGGAGTCATCTGCATCCTGAATGCAGGCAGTATGTGGAATTGCTGACTGAAGATCATTAATATAGATAGAAAATAGGAGAGGGCCTAATATGGAGCCCTGAGGGACACCCACAGAGATAGGTAAGAGATTAGAAAGATTATTGTGCCAAAGTACTGCTTGTTTTCTGTGATCGACGTAAGATTTGAACCAGTTGATGGCTAATGGATCTAGCGAAAGTGATTTCATAATATGCAAGAACAGCTGATGATGAACCACGTCAAAGGCTTTGGATAAATCAACGAAAATTGCAGAGGAAAGAAGGCCATTGTTACGTTTGTTGTTGATAGAATCTGTAAATGATAGCAGGGCAGTGGTGGTACTGTGGTAGGGTCTAAAACCGTGTTGACAGTTTGCCAGTAGTTTATTTTGGAGAAGGTGGTGTAGAAGTTGCTTCTGTATACATTTTTCCATAATTTTTGCCAGAGGAGATAGTAAGGCTATAGGACGAAAGTTGGAGTATTCACTAGAGTTCCCACCTTTGTGTAGAGGAATAATGTAAGAAATTTTCCAGATGGATGGGATATATCCTTCACTGATAGTTCTATTAATAAGAATGGATATGGGGTAGGCAATGGGTCTGGCAGCAATTTGAAGGTATTCTGCTGGGAGTTGGTCAGCAGAAGGGGTGGAAGGTTTCAGTTTTAGTAGAAGAGAGCTTATAGTAGAAGTAGGGACTGGTTGAAATTGAAATGATGGAGGAGGATTTAAAGGTGCATTAGGCAGATTTGATGTGTCTGGTGAAAGATGGCTAGCAAGAGATTGGATGGTGTTGGTAAAGAATGAATTAAAGGAGTTGGCAGTTTGAATGGGATTGTCTGGGTTAGAGCCTAGAGGTTTAGGGGTGGTAGACTGACCTGGGTGCAGAAGTTTGTTAATGCTGTTCCAAAACATTTGAGGCTTTTTAAGATGGGTTTGCTGTATTTGAAGGTAGTAGTTCTTTTTATCTAGCACTATGGCTATTTTAGTATTATTTCTTAGTTGTTTAAAAATTAAGTGATCTAGTGGGTTTTTAGTAGCACGCCATTTAGCCCAGGCTTTGTTTCTCAGATGGATTTTATGCCTAGTAGTATTTGACAGCCAGGGTGCTGGTTTCGATTTGCATCTAATAGAGCGTAATGGGGCATGGTGGTTCAGGATGGATAAGAATGTGGTATTAAAATAGGCTACTGCTTCATCAAGTGGAAGATGTTTTAGTGGAGACCAATTACATTGTTTAAGTTCTGTCAGGAATAGATCATATTTAAATTGTTTTTTGTAGCGAACAGTCCTGGCAATGTTGGAATGAGTGAGGTTGGTTTTAGATCTGATAAAGTAGGTTAGGGAGTGGTCACTTAGATCATCTGGGAGGATCCCTACATTGTAGGTTTGAAGAGGGTTATTAGTAAATATCCAGTCCAAGGTAGTTTCTTTGTTGGTGGGTCTGTGAGTTCTAATTGAGGAGTTAATAGTTTGAGTAAAGCCATATAAGTTAATATGGTTGGAAGGGTTACTACTGTTACAGGACTGCCAGTCAATATTGAAGTCTCCTAAGATTATTGTTTCCTGTGGGAGGTTAATAGAACACCAATTTAGGATATTTTCAAGGGTATTAATATTATTTCCTGGTGGTAGGTATAAACAGATGACATTAATAGCTTTACTAGGGTTGACCTGGAGTTTAGTGATAAGTAATTCAGCTGAGTTGTCTAAAGGTGGGTGAAGATCTATGGTGCTGATTTGTAGTTTGGTTTTATAGAGGATTGCGACCCCTCCACCCTTTTTAGCAGTACGGTCTCTTCTGATGATATTATAACCAGGAGGGGTAACTTCATTATCTTTGACTGTGGGTTTAAGCCAAGTTTCAGATAGGCAAAGGATATCAAAACGGTGGACATCTAGGAGGGCATGGAGGTGTGGGATTTTATTATTAACGCCGCATATATTCAGACGTGCTATAAGGAGAAAGTATGCAGTTATGGGGGTACTGGCAATTAAAGTGCATTTATCAGTGGTACAGGTATGGTTAGGACCAGGGTTTGGATGTATGTCCCCATCTAGTAGGGAGTAAAGGTATGTGATATGTTTGTGGTAAAGTAACTTGTACGAGTAGTAGGGTAGTTTTTTATTATTGGGATTATTATGTTTAATTGGTGCTAGTCTGTGATATTTAGGAAGTGTATAGTTGGGTGTAGATGTAATGTTTAGAGAGTTTGCAGTGAAGGCTAGAGGTAGTGTAGAAGTATGTTTAGAGGGAAAGAGGGTGGAGGAGTAGAGTGGTTGTTCATAAGAGGTTGAGAGATAGGTAGTAAAAAGAGAAGGAAGTAGTGTGAGTAAGAGAAGTAGTTGAATATAGAGTTGGAAGTGGGATGTTGGCATTGTGGAGTTAATGTAAGGGGATTGAGTGAGTGGTGTGGGAGGTAAGTTGGTGTGGTGATGTCTTTAGAGATGGGAGTGAAAGAGACAGTTAATTAGAGGTGGGTGTGACTAATTAAATAGTGATGTCTAAGGTGTGGTGTGATAATGATGTGAGCTCTGGTATTGGTGCAGTGATAGAGGGGGTGTGGTCTTGGTGGAATAAGTGTAGGAGTAGTCGGGGCGGGTGGGAATGAGTAGGGGAGCGGAGTGAGCCCGCAGGGCGAACGGAGCGGGATGAGACAAGGAGTCTTGCGTCAAGAGAGACAATCAGTGAGATAGAGAGGTAACAGGTGAGTATCAGGCGGAAAGAGTAACAGGGAGGTGAGAGGCTTAGCAGTGGGAGATTTAAGATGCCTTGAGGGGAGAGTAGAGATAAGAGACACTTAAGGGCACAGTAAGATGGGAAGAGATAGAGTAGAGCTAGGGCTAGAAAATTAGAAAGGATAGCTTAGTACACAAAGAGCTTTAAAATAAACAGAGGGTGTAGCTAGTGAGTTATAAAATACAGTTTAGAGATGTATGAAAAAACAGCAAGTGAAAAGGCGCCACCTAGTGGCCAGTCGACATAATTCCAGTATAAGCAGCACCTGGGGTAATTCCAGGCTAAGGGAGATGAGGAGATGTAGGAGAGGGTACAATGTAGATATGAGAAAGATATGAGAGAGTGTAAGATAGGCTGGAGGTGGGGATACATGGGCTGCTTTAGGGGGGGGGGGAGGGCTGCTGCCTTACCTGACTCAGGAAACCTGCCTAACCTAGCAGTGTAGTATTATATAAATAAAGAATACAGTCTTTAAATTGACTATAGCAACATACTTTCTCTTTTAGTGTTCCTGGGAAGTCTCACAGGGAGCTGAAAGGTAGACTTCTTTATAGTGAAAGTATTTCCAGATTCAGGCAGTCAGGCTTAGGGATAAACAGGAGCCCAGAGCTAGTGTGTTTAAAGAGAGAGAGAGAGAAACAGGTTGAGAGGGAATCAATAAAATAGCTAGACTACACAGGCAAGACCTTAATAAGGACATTAAAATATTTCAATCTAAGCAGACAAAACAGGACATTAAAATATTTCAATCTAAGCAGACAAAACAATAATGCGTGTATATATCAAACAAATAATGATAGCACATTAGGTGGATATGAATAAGGGAGAGAGCAAGTTGCTAGGTCCCATATGCTATACTCTGGCAGTTAAATGCGAGTGCAGTACAAATAAGAGAGATGCAAGTGATTTCCCATTCTGTTATAGCAATATAAAAAAGGATATGCTCTTAGTCGTTTAAATAAATAAAAGCAGTTGAGAACAGTTAAAAAGCTGCAGGTTTTAGCAAACGACTAATTAAAGACATGGAATGGCATTTAAACAAATCATTAATCAAACTGGGTATAATGCCCATTAAAAGATGGGCCACGTGCACAACGCCAATATGTATTGGCGTGGGTGAGAGACATTCATTATGGAAAACAGTATTAAAGCGAAAATCAAATGATAATCTAATTAAGACAAGAGTCGTACACAAAGTTATATTGATGGTAACAAATTAAGTTAAATTACGCTGGTAGCATAATAAAGACGGCCGGATAGCAGATGTTATAACATAAATGCCCGTTTAGGGAGGGCCCACGTGCACAACGCTAAAAGGAGTTAATTTGGGCGAGGAAGTACAATATGGATCGCGGTTTCCCCTATTGTAGATTTAAATCAGTACCTTGCTCAAGTTTCATTCCCAGTAAGTAATTAAGATAACTTATGCTTGCCGTCTAGTAGCGGTAACTGTTAACATGTGAAACATAATAAAATAATGCCAACGCTGTCAGATTAGGCAGTAGTAAGAGTCTATAAATTTAACCATGTAAAGGGTAAAACACACATCCAGATAAAGCTAAAGCGCAACTACCACAGATTAAAAAATGCACAGTTCGATAATTCAAGCAGTTAAAAACAGCCAGGTACAGAGAGAGAGAGACACAAATTAAGTTCTGCTAAAAATATAACATTCATTATACAAGAACAGGATACAAATTGTGTTAATAGAACTACTTACTGCAGGAGGAAGTGCCTGAGCGGGAATGGACAGCAGCCAGGTCTGGGGTGAAAGTGAAAAAGATGGCGACAGCTAAAAATAGGGTATATTTATAAGGTAAGGGAGGGTGAAGGTGCAGGGGGGAGGGGAAGAAACAAATAAAAGAGGTAAAGAGCAGAACCCACGAGATAGGCAAGGTGTAGACAGAGTATAGGGGGGAGGTGTTTGAGGTAAGGGAAGAGCCCAGAGTAATTTGCAATGCAATAGTAGGCAACAGGATAAGGAGTACAGCGGGTAAAGTAGATAGCTATTACCGGAGATGTATTAAGTGTAAAATGGACAGGAGTCTTGTGTCAAGAGAGACAATCAGTGAGATAGAGAGGTAACAGGTGAGTATCAGGCGGAAAGAGTAGCAGGGAGGTGAGAGGCTTAGCAGTGGGAGATTAAAGATGCCTCGAGGGGAGAGTAGAGATAAGAGACACTTAAGGGCACAGTAAGATGGGAAGAGATAGAGTAGAGCTAGGGCTAGAAAATTAGAAAGGATAGCTTAGTACACAAAGAGCTTTAAAATAAACCGAGGGTGTAGCTAGTGAGTTATAAAATACAGTTTAGAGATGTATGAAAAAACAGCAAGTGAGAAGGCGCCACCTAGTGGCCAGTTGACATAATTCCAGTATAAGCAGCACCTGGGGTAATTCCAGGCTAAGGGAGATGAGGAGATATAGGAGAGGGTACAATGTAGATATGAGAAAGATATGAGAGATGGCAAACACTGGACTCCACCCAGTTTGGGTTTGTGAAAGGCCAAGCTTGTCTCCTGAACCTGACTGACTTCTTTGAATCAGTCTCCAGAGCTGTGGACGAGGGTAAGACGGTCCACACAGCCTATCTGGACCTCACCAAGGCTTTTGACATCATCCCCCACTCATAGATAAACCTACTAAGCTGGGCATTAATCCCTATGTCACTTGATGGGTTGCCAACTGGCTTACTGACAGAACCCACACTGTAAAAGTAGCCGATTCCAAATCAAGCTCTAGACAAGTGACAAGTGGAGTACCTCAGGGTTCAGTCCTGGGACTGTTGTTGTTTGGCATCTACGTCTCTGAAGTACAGGCCAACACTAAGGAACTCTGACTAACAAAGTTTGCAGATGACTGCAAACTGGGAGCCATTACTGAATCCCCAAATAATGTGGATATTCTGCAAAAGGGCCTTACAGAAACAGATGCTTGGTGACAGAGCCATGGGCTCAAGCTCAATGCCAAGAAATGTATAGTTATCCCCTTTAGGGAAAAAAATGTACCCATGAATTACCACATAGGTGGCAGTACACTAAATACCAAAAGTGTGATAAGAGACTTAGGGACACAGGTGGACCGTGGTCTCACCTTCGATAACCACATCACCACAACAATCAGGAAATCCTTCTATGTGTCTTACCTCATCACTAAGGGCTTTTCATCTAGAAAAAAGGAGGTCATTGTCCCACTGTACTCAT